>NC_056737.1:1866109795-1866409795 GCF_019279795.1 Protopterus annectens
ATCCTGGAGCGTGTGTGCAATTTATTCTTTTGGGGAAAAAAAAGAAAGAAAAAAACAACCAATTCTCTTCTTGTAGGCATAAAGCACCATTTACTCTATTACTTCCAACTTCAGCTGAGGTTTCTGCAATGAGCATTTCTCCACACATCAGACAACAGTTTCTCAAGTCTTCAGTACATAACAAAGAGTTCTTTGCAGTTCCTTTCTAGCATGAGAGACTCTTTGCTTTTTTCATCAGAAATCTGCTGTTGTTAGCAGTAGAAACCCTTTATTATACTAATTCCATATAGCTATAATCTGGTCACTTCTGACCCACCCTGCTTGTTTATCTTTTCCTTAAAGTGACAACCTCCACAGCTCTCTCTGTGACATAATATGGTAGATATTAAACTCTATTAAGACTGATGTCAGTAAATTATAAGAATATTATATTATCAAAACACTTCACCACTAAACCATGGCTAAAAGAGCAAACTATAAGCAGCACATGAATTTGTTGTGAGCACTTTCATGATTATATCACTTCATCAGACAACAAACATCAATTACATACACCTTATATATACTAAAACTATCTAACAAAACTGAAAACAAGCAATGAAAATGTAAAGTATATTAATTAATTACTAAGCAACCATAATGAAACCACCACAAACACAGAAATCATTTCTGCTTTAGCCCGCATTTCTTTAACACAGGCTTCAAGGGAAGATGGTCATTAAGCCCCTTGCCTGCATGGGATCAAAGTCTCAAAATCCATACTAATTCACTACTTTCAGTGTCATTAGCAATATCACCCAGTCTAATACCTTCTTGCGCCACATCTATAACTAAAACTCTAAAACACTGTCCATCGCCTACTTCCAACATGTGTTTGGCAATAGCACTAGACATCAGCCCCTTCCGTGCACAATATAAATGATCACAGATCCTTTCCCTAAGCCTGCTATTTGATTTACCAACATAAAATGAATGGCATAAACTACAGTGGGTGAAGTAAACAATATTTTTTTGTAGTGTAGTCAGCACTAACTGTAAAACTAAATTCTCTACCTGTATTTGGATGTATAAAAATTGTGGCTGTATCTATATAACTACAAAATGCACATTTAAGACATTTCCTCATACCAACTCCCCCAAAATCTATTCCTTTCAACTATCCTACATTTGGGATAACAGACCATGTGCTTAAAGGACTTATGGGTCTAATAATAAAAGCTGGGATGTGTGCCAATAATTCTCGGTATAGCCAGATCACTAGTCCAAATATTCCAATTTTTAATGGTAATTTGCTTAAGTACATTAGTATCTGTGCTAAAAGCCATGGGAACTGAAAGTGATCTATTTACATTATTGGAAGTTTTACTCATGGCACTATGTGAGGTAAAAAATCGTTAAGCATCTGTAGACTGCAGGTCCACAGCCTTACCCCTCGCTAAATGTACTTCCTCATTCTTATATCCCCTTCTCTTAAGAATTTTATGCAACTTATTCAAATCAATAATAAAATCATTATCCCTAACATTCGATCTAGACATACACATTGGCAGCCCAATACCAACATTCCTAAGCACATGAGGGGCATGCATACTAGATCGATGTAATAACAAAGGTCTATGACATTCTTTCCTATACAATAATTCTACACACTTTTATTGTCCAAAAACTCAATCTCCATATCGGAACAATTCATAAAAAATGAAAGAAAGAAGAATTACATTCAATATACTCAAAAAACTGATATAATTGTTCAAAGGTGCCATCCCATAAAATAAAAATATTGTCAACAAAACAATGAACCTGTAATCTCCCGCTTGCATGGGTTAGCCAAAATCCGCAAACACTACTATCCACCCTTTAGGCCGATTGTTGTAGGAGCAGGATAAATAACAGAGCCTGCTTCCTATTTGTGGAGAGCTTTCTTTGACCAGTTTTGGGGAGTTATAAGTATGTTCTACAAGAAACCAAATAGTTGTGTAATGATTTGTATGAACATACTTGTCTTTTGTTGGATTCAAATAGTCATTTTATTGTCACTATCGATGTGAAATCTCTGTTTACAATTATACCGATTGCTGAGGGGGTGGAGATGATGAAGTCTTTTTTATCTTCTTTTAGTTAGTATGATGGTCATTTTCTTGACATTATATGTTTTTTAGTGGAGAGTGTTCTTGAATATAATGTTTTTGTTTTTAATCACTATTATCATCTGCAGCTTGCTGGAGTAGCTATGGGCACATCTTGTGCCAATAGCTACTCCAACATGGTTATGAGTCAGTAGGAAACTGATGTTGTTTTTTCATCTGATTATAATAACATTTGTTTATATTATTGTTTCGTTGATATTTGTGTTTTATGGGATGGCACCTTTGAACAATTATGTCAGTTTTTAGAATATATTACAAGTAGTCCTTCTTACCTTTTGTTTTCGATGAAAAGTTCTGATATGGAGATTGAGTTTTCAGACATAAATGTAGAAGTAGTGAAGAGAATTTTTTCAATGAATTGTGTAGGAAAAAATGTCATAGATCTTTGCTATTACATCAGTCTAGCATGCATGCCCCTCATGTGTTTAGGAATGTTGCTACTGGGCAGTCGATATGTATTTCCAGATTGAACGTTAGGGATAGTGATTTTATTAATGATTTGAATACATTGGATGAAATTCATAAGAGAAGGGGATATAAAAATGAGGAAGTATGTTTAATGAGGTGTAAGGCTGCGGACCTGTGATCTACAGATGCTAAACCATTTTTTACCTCATGTAGTGCATGAGTAAAGTTGCCAGTAAGGTAAGTAGATCAGTTTTAGTTCCCAATGATTTTAGCACAGATACTAATACTCATAAGCAAATTATCATTAAAAAATGGAATATTTTGACTAGTGATCTGGCTATACAGAGAATTATTGGCACACGTCCCAGCATTTATTATAAGAACCGTAAGTCCCTTAAGCACATGCTCTGTTATCCCAAATGTAGGATAGTTGAAAGGAATAGGTTTGAGGTAGCTGGAATAGATTTGAGGGAGTTGGTATGAGGAAATGTCTTAAATGCTCTTTTTGTAGTTATGTAGATACATCAACTATTTTAATACATCTGGATACAGGTAGAGAATTTAGTTTTACAGTTAGTGCTGACTGCAATATTAGAAATATTGTTTACTTAGCCCATTGTAGTTTATGCCATTCATTTTATGTTGGTAAATCCAATAGGAGGCTTAGGGAACGGATCCGTGATCACTTATATTGTGCACAGAAGGGGATGATGTTTATAGCTATTGCCAAACACATGTTGGAAGAAGGTTATGGACATTGGTTTAAATTTTTAGTTATAGATGTGGTGCAAGAAGGTATTGGACTGGGTAATATTGTTAATGATACTAAAAGTAATGAACTAGTATAGCTTTTGAGGCTTAGATTCCATACAGGCAAGCGGCTTAATGACAATCTTTCCTTGAAACCCTGTGTTTAAGAAATGCAGACTAAAGCGAAAATGATTTCAGTGTTTGTGGAGGTTTCATTATGGTTGCTTAGTAATTAATTAATATACTTTAGATTTTCATTGGTTGTTTTAAATTTTGTTAGATAGTTTTAGTATATATAAGGTGTATGTAATTGATGTGTGGTGTCTGAAGAAGTAATCTAATCATGAAAGCGCTCACAATAAATGTATTTGTTGCTTATAGTTTGCTCTTTTGGCCATGCATCAGTGCTGAAGTGTTTTGATAATATCATATGTCTTTTGTTTCTTTTCGGCACTGTTAGTTGCAGCTGGAAGTGTTTGGTTTGTTTGAAATTATCAGAATAATTACATGTGATGGCCCTTGCCAAGTCAAAGAAGCCAATTTGTTTCACTGTTGTTGGTTATGAGAGAGAATGAAATTTTGTTGGGTTAGTACACTTAAAATAATTATATTCCATTTACCCCTGAGGTACTACTTGGAGATATATGGTATATTCTTTTACATATGATGTAAGGAAAGCATATAGCTTTTTCTACTATGACAATCAAATGAAATATATTAGAACAATGGAAGAATTTCCCCTCCATGTCTTCCTTTATCCAATTTTTCTTGGAATATTTAATTTGCCAGGTGAGGTATGACATAAAACATATTTGTCACTCGATATGCAATTGAGATAATACTACACCTGTAGATACTTTCAGTATTTATTGGAATACAAAGGCATTGAAATTGAAGTGATTAACATTCTGAAATTCAGGACATCGAAAAACTCAAAACATCTAAAATAAAAATCATAACAGAATGAAACCTACAGTTTCCCTTTTTGACTGGTACACAAAAGCCCAGCCATACATTCAGAACACATTTGCATGAATGGTGATGGTGTTACAGACAGGGCTTTAGACAGGTAAGGTTCAGTGTTAGGCTTTGGGGAGGTGCAAACTTAGGTATAGGGATAGGATTAGCAGTTATTAGTAATACTGGGGGTATGTGCTTCTCACCTACTGAATTTATAAGACATCTACATATACAGTCACATCAGTTTATTTTTACACATATCCATTTATTTAGTATTTGTTTTAATGTACTTACTGTTTTTGTTTGTACTATGTATTTTTGTGTAATGCCTGCATTAAAGAAAATAACTTTGTGGAAAATAAAAATTTGACGGGCATCATTTGACCTGTAGCTCATTTTATTTATTTATTTTATTTTATTTTACATATGTTAACTGGATAGAGTCCAGCTGGGCAAGTAGGCCATTTTCAGAGGAGATCAAAGTTCCATTACAATAGTACAAAAAAGATTGCAAAAATTGTTTTTAAAAGATTTACAAACAGTATACAAAAAGTTTAACAGTTGCCAACAATCACAATTTGTTATATTTTATGTAGAGAGCAATTAGTTTTAGCCGTTGTCTCTAGTCATACAGTAGGATAACAAACCTAGTCAGTCTCATAATTATATTGTAACGTGGTAGGATTCGGGTGCGTCTGTTTGTGGAAGGGTGCCTTAACTGTAAATGACTAAGCTCAAGACTTCTGGGTGAAGCCAGAAGGAACATGAGTTGACGCCAGATAGAATTGTCGAATACTTAATTGGAGTCACTTAAAAAATTAATAGAGCAACAGATTTAGCATCACAATGCAGTTTGGGAACAACACGAGAAAAGAAACTCTAATGACTGACATTAATGTCTGACTATAATCATCTGAAGGGCTGGGAAAAATAAAAATCTATAGCAGGGTTTTTCTGTAAATTAAATGACAAGTAGGAGTGACTGGTAAGAAGTGTGTGTGTGTGTGTGTGTGTGTGTGTGTGTGTGTGTGTGTGTGTGTGTGTGTGTGTGTTTGTGTGTGTGTGTGTGTGTGTGTGTGTGTGTGTGTGTGTGTGTGTGTGTGTGTGTGTGTGTGTGTGTGTGCGTGTGCACGTGCGTGTGTGTGTGTGTGTGTGTGTGTGTGTGTGTGTGTGTGTGTGTGTGTGTGTGTGTTTGAATTTGTGCATGGGTGTGAGAAGGCAGGACAGGTATGCCTATGCCATTGTGATGCATTGGCCACCATTGATAATTATCACAAATGGTGTTGCCCTGCATTGTTGTCCTGTTGTGTCTTCTCATTATTTTTTGCTTGTCCCGTTCTCTTCATTAAACACATCACACTGAATGATGTTTGACGATCTTTATTAAATTTCATTAAAGATACCTTTATTGACCAATATTATTTATTAATTACATCCTAAACATCCATGTAACTGTCATCATCAGAGCAAAAATGTCCAAATAACTGTTAACTAGGGCAGCATGACCTCACTCACTCTGTCAAATAAGCAGCATCCTTACCTGCACTCATTTATTTTCCTTAGCAAGCAGCGTCCCATCACTCAGTTTCATTTCCCACTTATTGAATTAAACACCCAACCAAATAAGCAGCAGCATCCTTATCTCTGCTTGCTTATTTTACTAATCAAGCAGTGTCCAAGGGCTCACTCTCCTTTACCAACTCGTTAAAATGAACATCCAACACCAGAGGGGGAACAGAAGAGGGACAAGCCTCATCTCTGCCCACCAGCCTGACCAGGCTGTTCCCACCTCCTTCCTACCAAAACATCAAACAAAACCTTCCAAACAAACCTAACCATACCTTAAAAAGGGGTGAAGCCAAACATCACTAGCTGTACTCCCTCCTGTGTGAACCAAACTGGATTCCTGTTATCAACCTCCCAAAGCCCTATCATATAAATACCCAAAGCAGCCAGTTTCCTAAGTGGTTAAAATTAAACTGATGATCCCTTGCCAAGCCAAATTAATACCTATACCCTTTTATAACCTCTGTAAATTAAACAAATCCTCACTTATCTTAACTACCAACAGTAGCTTCATAATTATTCTCTTGTCATTACCTGCCAAATGTACCACCAGAACTCTAAGAAGCCCATAATCACCCAAAACAAAATAAAGGTCAGTTGCATGCCATCATGCCCAACTGCAACCCCTTCTTTCTCCAAATGGATATAATAATGACCAAAATGAGATGTTCTTTTTTAATAGAACAATTTAATAGTAATCCTGCCATCATACAAACTATTCATTATAAGGCAAGAAAGCATTTAGTGACCAGCAAACCACCCTCTTAACAACTTCAATATATCCATAAACAAATGCCACACTGACTGTAGCCCAGTGTGCCTCCATTTACTAACACCAACCCTTGCAACAAAACCTATCTTATAATAGCCAATGTGTGCCAATCTTCATGCTATCAAACCTACCCCAATCCTTCAAGCATATGAACCACCGTCCAAGGTTTAGCGAATTCATGTAACTCTGTCACTTGTGCAACTATACTAATTGTAGCTAAATCCTCCTTGACCAACATAACTGCCTCACCCTGTTCCCAAGCCTAAATCAAATAACTCAAAAATCCTTCCTTCCAAACTCCTTCCCCGAGGCAACTACAACACAAATTTAACAAAGCTAGCAAAACCCAACCATATGTTTTCCTTATAAAAGCTGCTCCAAACCCCTGCAGCAAAAGCTGCTCCAAACCCCTGCAGCAAGCATCTAATTCTTCTAGCCCAACCTGACACACCTCGTCTAGCAACACCCCGCAACCTATACCACTGTCATATTAATCATGTGAAAATTAACCCTATTCCCCACAACTTCTCCTGCTAAACCTACAGTGCCTGCTAAATTGACATTACTCCAAAATTCAACATCCCTCCTCCAATTATCCTTCCCTCCTGCTGGCCAACAAGCCATTAACTAATCCTTCCCAAAGTATGCCCCCAACCCAATACCTACTGCAACATTCGTAAACAAATGCAAATCCCCATGAACAACCCAATCTGTCTGCCAAAAGCTCAACAACATCCTTAATCTGCTGCTTGTCCTTGAATTTCCCCCCAAAGCTTTTCTTTCAATGTGTTACCTTCTCATCTGGTAAAAAAACAAACTCTGGCCTACATCTGCTAGGCATCCCAAAACTACGCTTTGCTTAACCCTGCTAACTTCAGCCTAGCCAACAGAACACCCAGTTCCTTACCTATCTCCCAAAACACCTGCATACATACAATGCTACATTACAAAACTGTCTTTCTAGTTGCCTGCCCCTTATGTTAATTTGACCATATATGTCATTTCTTCTCTGCTTTTACTGGCTTGTGTGAGTAAGTGGAAATTTATCATTTTGTGAAATCACTCCCCTTCAACTATTTAAATTTATTGGCCATCCTACTGATTCCATAGTACTAGAATACAAAAGTGACCACCCCCTTTAAATCTATCTAGTTGTTTTAAAAATAGTGACTCTCGACTAAAACTTAACTTTTTAGACAGGTAAAACTTAAGTTACCTACTTTCACATTTAACTCCTCTAGTGCAGAATGCAGTGTTTAGGATAAACAATTTTTTCATCTTACCTTTAAGCATCTCTGTGACTAGCACTTGCTCTAAAACCTGCTGGAAAGCACTAGGAAGCCTTAAACTGATACAAGCACTCAACTCTCCTTGTTAATAATGAGAAATTAATCGTAGGCACTAAACAGCCTATAATTGCAAAGTACCTTGCTAAAGTAAGGGAAAACAGCTCTTGTACTTTACAAAAACAAAGCATTAACTAAGGCATGTCCAAGATTCAGTTTCCGGTCATATCTCCTGTCCACCTGGTGAATCTGGGCATACTGTGGCAATGCAGCAATTGCCTCATGTACACAGACAACCTTCTCCTCCTACCACCCAACACTACAACCTGCAAGAGATGCACTTATGTAGCCAAACTGGAAGCAAAGCTCTCTCCATCCAAGATTGTGCTAACAGTCAAGAGGAGAAGGTTAACACCCACACTACACCTCAAGCAAAACACAGCCCTGCTAAACCCACACCACCAACATCCTCACATAGCAACACTAAACCCTCATATGTGGAGGCCCTTAACAGTAACCTGCCTAAGCAACAAGGACCTCTGAAGCTGAAACGCAAACAAACACCAATCACAACCAAAGTTTCACATAGCTCACAACACTAGTGTGCCATCCAACACCAGCCCCTAAGGCAAGACAACATACCCAACACTTTAGTCATAGGTGACTCTATAGTCAGGCACACGGATGTCCCACTCACCAGGCTGAACAAGGAGAAAATTACAGTCAGCTGCCTGTTGGGTGCCAGGATCCACCACATAACACATGCACTCGAGTCACTCCACAAAAAGTACAAATATGAATCTGTCATTGTCCATGTTGTACCACCTCCTAGCAGCCCAAAGCATAGAATATCAGACAAACCCAATAACCTATCTGCCCAACATTCCTACTCCACGAAACCTTCACAATCTCTTCCTCCATCTATAAGAGATGAAGATTCCTACAAATTGACCCCTCCCACCCTGGATTCAATAGAAAATCCTTAAGAAAACCCCATCTATTGATTCATGCACGACTTCTGAATTAGGAAATGGCATAAACAGATGACACAATACCATACATTAATGGGAAAAAGCATCCTCCAGTATTCCCTTTGACCCATGAAAGAACACCCATTTCCCTACCCCCAAAAGTTCCCCTTACCCCAGCTACCCTTAAATCCATGTAATGACAAAGATAACCTCCTCAATTCAGGCTACTGTAAACTCAAATTAACCAACATGCCATCCCGTCTATCACCTGTACAGCTGAATGCATACGCTAACAGTTTTAACAAGTGTGCGAAACCCTACACACCACCTTCAAACATACCCCAGTCCCCCCTCCAACTTACCAAGAATGGCAAGGCCAATGCAGTATCCTTCTGCAACCAAACCACCATACAATAAATGATACCCAACACCTAAGGAAGCTTAAGGCCCAGTTGTCTGTTGCCTTTAGCCACAAAGCCACTAAAGCCTTCCAGGTCTTCCTTTACTGTTTACAATTTCTGATTCCATTAGATATTGCACCCCATGACATCAATAAATTCAAATTATCCACATACTCCCCCATTCCAAACTTTCCCTCTAACTAAAACATTAGGTAAAAGGGTCAAAAGACTACCCCTCCCTACCCCAGGCCTTGCTTAGCTAATCAATCACTTGTCCAACCTAACCTCAGTTGTTATGACTCCAACCCCACCTATAGACTATCCTAAGCTCCACATAATTAAACCTAAACACCTGCTTCAACCATGCCCCTGACATATCTCATCCTTACCTGTCCCCACACTACTTTACATACCACACAAACTCTCATGAGCACATAAAAATGTATCACACACTACCTGTGACCTCACAGTATACCACCCCAGCAGCCAAAAGACTACTTGCAGTAACATCCATCACCTGACAAGACTATTTCCTTTGGAGCAGCTGAAACACTCATAGCAGCAGCATCCCTCACCAGTCGACACCATCTGTGATCTCATTGTGCACTGCTCCAGCAGAATGAGCATCTACCACAGCAGCATCTCTCACAGCATCAGTCTGCAAGAGAAAAGACAACTTTAAATCCTCTGAAAGAGAGAAAAAACACTCACACTGACACACACATGCACACCATATCACAGGTTAAAAGGGACCAAATCCTGTACCCTGTGAACTAAAGTTCACAACCTGAAACTAAAGGAGCACCCAGTTCCAGCCATAAGAAACATGAACGAGGCCATAACTACCAGTGGGACTGTTAGAAAAATATGTAATAGTAATATGCATGCTTAGTGCATTTAATGCATTCGAGATTTAAAAGGGTTAATACATTTATTCTGTTCACACTGCATGAATCTACACAGCCATTAGAAACTTAACAAGAAGCATTCTGTTTCTGCTAATGTTAGCAAACAACAAAAGAAGTAATTTATTTCTGCTAATGTCATGAAAATTAACAAAGGGATATTGATTTCTGCTTATGCCATGAGAAAACATGCAGCTGCTAGAAGCTATTGATAAAGAAAACAATAGATGCTTGAAAGTTTAAACCGTAGTCAGCATTACTTGTACAAAAGCTAGAAATATACCTTGAATCTAGGTAAAATGTAACACATGTATTAGAACAGCACAATAGAAGAATTGAAATGCTGAAATGGACTGACATAAACCCAAGGCCAGGTTGTTTTTCTCAAAATATTTTTGCAGCATGACAGATATTTTAACTTGGTCAGCAATAAGTCTAACAATATTTTCTGTAGAACATACAGAAAGCTGTGTCTAACTACGTCAGCAATAGAGTGTAACATTTTCTATATGACAGGAAAAGAACTGTATAAGTATAACCTACTAATCATTAATTATCCAGACAAATCCTGCACATACATGCTCTGTCTCCTTGCTGCAAGTAATAAAGGGTGCCTTGCTTGAACCTAATGTGAATTGGCCTTTGAAGTTTTTTCCTTTGACAGGGACCATAACCCAGAAATATGACAATCTGAACATATTGCTGTTACAAACTCAGCTCCCTGATACCATGACTTTGTGAAGGATGTTCATAGGTTATTGAATTGAATCTTTGAAATTGAATCTATGTGGAGCCTGCATCTCAAATGCATGTCGTTATTTTCTACCTCCCTCATTATTGACCTACCACCCCTTCCCAGAATCCAGCAATTATGAAATGGTCAATATATGAGGTGAAAATCTGGATATCCGGCACAGTTGAGAGGTAAGCCTTACTGCTATGCTCCAGAGAGGCTTCGAACATAGACTGCACATCATACTTCTTGACCTTTTAGTGCAGGAAATGTGGACAAAGCTACAAATCATGGGCGTAAAAAGTTCAAAAGATAGGGACACCTTTGCTGTCATAGGGTTAAAATAGAACACCAAACAGATAACATAAGCATGAATTCTTTGAAGGGTATCAAAACAGTTTTGGGAGCATTTCTGTACACAAGCACTACAAAATTATCTCTAGGATACAGAGTTTAAAACTCAAACGCCTGTCATTTAGTAAACGCACTTCTCATTGCCATTCCTCAAAATCTAGACATTCTGTGAAAGCTAGGCAGTAGAAAGGTATTCACAATGGCTAACAGGTCAATCTGTGGCTTGTAGTTGAAAGTCAGAACTTGAGAAAAACTGATACTCGTATCAGTTATCTGCCAACCATCATTCATAGATTAGTACTAGGCTAACTGCCCTTGCAAGCCATTTTGACTAGTTCCTTCCTACCCCGTTCCCCTACCCTAACCCCAATTCACACTCAATCCCTCTATCTCTACATTTATAACTCTAAACGCCTCTCTCCTCATAAAATCCACATTCTCACATTCAGTAGAATTTCACCTTACATATACACACCCACCTAACTGACACACACACAGAGTACTAATTACTATGCTACCCTCATCTATGCCCACTTTTCCTAGTGCCACCCCCTCTAAGCACTCCCAATTTTCTCTTAATTGATTTTTCTGATATTTTAACTTAACTGATTTTTCTTTTTCTATCTTCCTTCCTTTTTTCCTCCAAGCTTTTCAATCCATCTAACATAATGAATTCTACTTCAGTAAACATATTTCTACACTCCCCTCTTTCTCTACCTTTCCTCAACCTAGCAATCTCCACTTCCTTAAATTGTATCTCAAATTTTACTTACAAAACCTCCCCTACACAAACAACCCCATCCTACTTATTTCACAAAGCCACTCTGATATATCCCAGTCTATTCAACCTAAATCCACGTTTACTCCCAAAATTCCATATATTCCCAAGTGAATCGCATACATCCCCTCAAATTCTATCCCTGTAAAACAAAATACAACACTGACAACTTTCCATACCATGTTAAATTCTCAGAAGGGATTCCTTGCTCTGATATTCACCCTAACCCTGGCCCCAGCCCTCCTCCTACTCCTTCAGCTCACCCCAAGCCTGTTCCTAACTTCTTCCTACAATAGCTCTCAACTCTGACACCCCTAAATATAGTCACACTTAACGTTCAGAATGTCTGCAACAAAATCACCAACTTCCATGCCTGGCTATCACATAATGCTTCTTTACATTCTATCCATCACTGAGACATGGCTTAAACCCAACATTAAAGACTCTGAAATCCTCCCTCCTGGTTATAACATTATTAGAGCTGACATGCTTCACAAGAAAGCTGAAAGTTTAGCACTCACCTATCTTAATTCATATAATATTACTCCCTATACCAAATTCACAATGCAGAACTTCTAATTATTAAAAATCAGCAATACCTAAAGATTATGTGTTACAGTAATATTTATTCCACCTGGAACCAGTATCCCTGTCTTAGAAGACATACTGTCATGGATTACAAATACTATAAAAAAAATAAAATAAAACCATCATTCTAGGTGACATCATCATCAACCGGCAGACCCTTACCTTTAAATTCCCTTCCTCTAGTGCAAATCTACTTAACTTTACTTAACTCATCACCACTCCCACTAGATTTACTAACTACAGTCAGAGCTCCATCTTTCACTGAATTCTTGTTTCTGACCCCAGAAAATTCATTAATGCAGGCACCATCCTGGATACATTAGGTGACCATCTCCCTGCCTTTGTCCTTAAAACATTCTCTCACCCTCTTAAACAACATCACTACAAAACTATTCAAGATATGACCAACTTCGACCAACATTCATTTATCAACATACTACAAGCCATAAACTGGTCTATCCCAAGAACACATTCTCTAGATGAAGCAGTTAACCAGTTTAATACAACCTTTCTGGATATCCTCAACCATCTTGCACCCCTTCACAGAAAGATAATCAAAAGTAGCCATGCACCTTGGCTATCCAAAGCAATAAAAGAATTAATGAGAAACAGAGACAGAATCTGGAAACTATGGCTCACATCCAAATCCCCCTCAGACCTAATAAAGTTTGGGCAGCTACTCAACCAGACAAAAGCCTGTAACAAAAGACAAAAGAGGTGACTAACATTACAATCTGCACACAAAGAAAATCCCAAGAAATTCTGCTCCTCTATTACTTAACTTCTCAATCCTAGAAAAAAAAGTAATCCCAGTCCACTTCCTAATAAAACCCCTCCACAAATTGCCAACTTCTTCAACAATCACATCACCACTTCCACCTCAACTTCTCAGGCTTTCGATCCACAGCCTGCCTCAACTTTTAGGATTAATAGGCTACTTCTCAAACTTAAATCCTGCTCTAACTCTCTAGACAACCTTCCTGTAGACAATCAAAAAATTGCTGCAGAAGCCATTGCATATCCTATAACCATCCTCATTAACAGATCTATCTTAGAAGCTTATGTCCCAACACTCTTGAAAAAATAATTTATTATACCACTACACAAAAGTGGAAACTCCATTGAAATATCAAATTACCATCCTATTGCCTTACTGTCACCCATCTCAGAACTTCTCAAAAAATGTACCCCCTTGCAACTACTCTACTATCCCCTTAAGAATCAACTCCTTACTTCTACACAACATGGGTTTAGACCAGGTCAAAATATCGACACAGCTGTACTATCCTTTATCGACACAGTTAACAAAATGTAGGACTCATAAACTTGTCTCTTCCTTATTTCTTGATCTATCTATGGCTTTGGACACTGCTCCTCATACTCTTCTTTTACAAAAGCTCAGTGACCTAGGAGTGTCCCTTTCTTCTATCAGGTGGTTCCCTAGCTACCTAGCCAACAGACAGCAGGCAGTCAAATGGCAAGACTCTCTTTCCACATACCTACACACCACAATTGGTGCTCCCCATGGCTCTATACTTGGTCTCCTCTTATTCAATATTTTTATAAATAACTTACATAGCTCCTCCTGCCAGAGTATGCACATACAATATGCTGATGACTCAACTCTCATCTGTTTTTCTAACATCCTGTCTCATCTTCAACAAATCACAAAAGCTGCATTTACTTCCATTGAAAGCTTGCTTGCCAACAATCAACTGTTATTTAACCCCTCAAAAACTAAACTACATTTTATCCGAAAACACATTCTCTAAATAAAAGTCAGTTCACTATTCCCTCACAGAACAATAGAAAAACTGAAGTAATTCTAACTACTAGGTATCACAATTGGTGAACGTCATAAGTTTGAGCTATATATTCAAAATAGTATTAAGAAAACACATAAGAAACTTGGAATTTTCTACCAGCACTAGAAACACCTACTAAGCACAGTCTAGCCACTTCTTACCTACTGCTCACACTCTTATATGGTGCCCCAGTACTTACAAACTTAACAAATACCCTAAAATGCAAGCTTAAAACTTGCTACAATAAAGTTGCAAAATCTTCCACCGATGCAAAATATTCCACACATCATTGTATACCCCACACACAATACTGCATACCTCCACACATCACTATATTCCCCCCACACATCACTATATACCCCGCCACACATCACTGTATACCCTCCACACATCACTGTACATCCCATCCACACATCACTGTATACAGATCCACATATCACTTTATATCCCTCCAGACATCACTGTATACCCCCACACATCATTGTATACCCTCCACATGTAATTTTATACCCCATATACATAACTGCTGCACATCACTGTATACCCCCACACATCACTGTATACCCCCACACATCACAATAATACCCCGCACACATCACAGTATACCCTCCACACATCACTGCATATCCGTCACACATCACTGTATACCACCCACACATCATTGTATAACCTCCACGTCACTGTATACCCCACATACATTAATGTATAACCCCCACACATCACAGTATACCCCCACACACATCACTGTATACCCCCACACATCAGAATATACCCCTACACATCATTGTATACCCTCCACACATTACTGTATACCCCTCCACACATTACTGTATATCCCTCTGCACTCTCAAAGGGCTTGAACTCCCACAATATCTTACATTCATACAGCTTAAAATGGCACATAAAATCATTCATAGAACTATGGCCTACCTGGCTATTATTATTATATTCCAAAGCTACATACCAAAGAGATCTCTCAGGCCAGAAAATAAACAACTCCTCACTGAGCATCATCCCAGCAGAGTAGCTGGCCAAAGTCTATAATATTTCCTCCATAGCCAAAATCTGGAATACCCTTCCCTTAACTATCATATCAAACCAAAAACACACATACTTTACACCCTCATTCAAGGAATATCCTTCCAAATCTTGGATCTGCTTCTGATTGCCCCCAGGCTGATAACATATTCCTCACTGTTTCATCTCTTTTTTTCTTTTTCTCTTCTCTTCCATTTTTTTTTTTTTTTGAGTTTTCCTCTTTCTCTCCTCTAGTCATTATACTTACATCCTACATCATATCTTCCCTAACAGCTATTACTTCATGCATTGATAAGCTCCTATGTTTGTATGCAAATGTATATACTGAGCAACTGTTATACCAACTTAGTCCAATCTGTATTATGTTTTTTTACTACAATACTACTTGTATGTTTCCAAAGTCTGATTTACGCAGTTTGTATTACTGGAGCATTTTTCCTCGGGATACCACTGAAAAAGGGTTCTTTCTGGCCCAGTTGAACATTCCTGGTAAACACATGTCAAATAAATAAATAAATAAGTGCTGATTTATACAGGCCGTAATCACTAAATGTTTAAGAGATGTGAAATTTAGCTGAGAATGATGCCTTTTCCCACTGTGACTAATGTGTCTCTGAATCCCTGGTTTCAGTGAGCTCTGTATCTTGTAAACAGGCATTTTTACCACAGCCTTAACTCCGAAATCTGGGCCATATTAAAAGTTATTTAGTTTTAAATTTGGGAAAAAGACGGTTTTGTTTGTTTTCTTTCAGTTCCAAATGGGAGTTTTAAAGTTTGAGGTGCTACTTGTTTTCTATACAAGTTTATCTTCTTTTTTTTTTTTTTTCGGCTATTGAATTGCACTCTTTACAACATTTGCTTTATAGTTTTATTGTGTATGGCAGTTAGTATTTGTTGTTGTTTTGAAATATGCATTTTGCTATAATAGCTTGAAATACTATAAATACCAGAAGTTTAAATAACAGCCAAAAGAGTGCATTATTTAGGTATATGATTTTAAATAAAGAGAATATAGTCTTTCTGGAAGAGATGCATAAGCACCAGAAAGACAACTATGTTTGCCCTTTGTCAGGTCATAATTTTCTCATTTTTAATTTTGAATTAAATATTAAATGAGGGAATATTTTGAAAAATGAAATAGCATTATGAAATACCAGTGATTTAGACTGAAAATGTATAGAGCTATAGACACTTAATAGCATTTCATGTATTACATGTATAAACATCCCACAAGCCACCTGCATTCAATATGCAGATGACTCTACTTTAATCTGTACAGCTAAGAACATAGCCTCTCTCCAGTCCCTCACCCAAACTGTTTTCTATAATGTTGAAAATTGGTTTATGCAACACTGCCTCCTCCTAAATCCCAAAAAAAACAAAATTACTGCTTTTTACTCCAACTCATAAATTACCTCATCCATTCTTCTCAATAACCTCTAACAATGCTACCAACATAACCCCAGATACTACAACCCGCCTACTAGGTGTAACAATTGATAATCACCTCAACTATGATGACCACATTAACTCCAATATAAAGTCTGTTAATAAAAAACTTGGTACCCTCTATAGAATTAAACCCTTCCTTACCCCTTCTGCAAGAAAAACTATTGCCCAGACCCACCTTATTTCTACCCTTTTCTATGCCTCTGCTATATATACTAACCTATCTAAAAACAACCACTCCAAACTTTCCACCTGCTATAATAGCATAGCTAGATTCATCACTTGCTCCCCCTTTAAAACTCACCACTGCCTCAACCTCAAACAACTGGGATGGCTAGAATTACAGAACCATATACTTTGTCAACAATTACTTATCACCCAAAAGATCCTATACTACCCCAACTACACCCCTATCCTCACTAATATGATTACACCATACAAAAATCTGGCTACACTACGCTCTGCTAATAAGCTCCTAGTTTCCTCTATTAAATCTAAGAACAAAGCCGGTGACTCACTTTTCTCAAACACAGCAGGTAAAAACTGGAATCAGCTTCCTTCTGAAATATCAACCCTTGCTTCTACTTCTCTATTTAAAAAAACATCTTAAAGAACATCTTAAAACTCACTGGCTTTGTCCATGTGCGAACCCAGACTGATATCTCTTTCCACTTCCTGCTCTCACCCCTTTCTCTACTCCTCTAACCTATGCCTCTAATTCTAGTCACTACACTTTCCTTCATAGTATGAGAATAAAATAAACGGGTTTTCTCTCCTAATTGGGTCTTGCCCAAACTTACTATTGTGTTTAGTATAATTTTTCTTTTGACCAATGTTTCCTCTGTACTGTGATTTTACGTGTCATTTTATATATTGTAAACTTTGTCACTGTTCATGCTTGGAGGTTTTCTCCCCAGGCCTCTACTGAAAATGGACATATATCAAGTTAGACTAGCCCGGTCAACAAATGTAAAATAAAATAAAAAAATAAATAAAAATAAATAAATATATACATCTGTCACTATCTCTATCTATTGAAACTACATTTTTGTGATTCTTTTTCTTTTCTACTCAGATTATCACTGCTGTTAGCCATTTACCTGTCTCTTCCCTAAGTGTTCCTGGAGGAGAGATAAAGATTTTTTTTTCATTTTTCAAGGTAAATATCCAGGGAATTTATTTGCCTATTTAAGTAAATTGAATAACAGTTCTACATTTTTTAGCGAAACTTGTTGGCTTTATATATTGAACAGACACTTGGTTGTTTAATCATTTTGCACATGTCCACTTCTTTTTACATTAAACTGTAGCGAACTAAGTTGAAATGCCTGATATTGTCCTCCAGATTTACTATTCCTCCATGCAAGACTAGTTTAGTCCTGCAAGGAGGCTGCTGTTTAGGAGCAGGATGGCATGCATAGTAATGAGGCGCGCTGCCTGAGCTCCCTAACCTTACATGGAGCGTTTAAGAGTGCAGGGGGTGTGTCTGAGAGCAGAGCTCTCAGAATATACATGCCCCCGCAATGAAGAACAGCAGAAAGGGGTACGAAATGAGCGACACTGCTGATTTGTGTCCACATATCCCCATCAACAGTCCCCTTGTGTACAACAGCAAAAGTATACAGAAATAAAATGAACAAACCCTTTATTTTTTTTTAAATCCGATTAAAGCTAACTGTAAGTGCGCGGGAGTGCCCATTGCTTACCTACGGTTCATGCAGCTTAAATGGCTGAAGAGAATAACAAGGAAGATATATGCAGATGAAGCAGCACAGCAATAGTGTAGTGGGCAGAGCATTCACCTTACAAGCAGGCAATCCTGGTTCAAGTCCCATTGCAGCACATTCCATTTTCCATGGCAAAACATGTTATGACTAATATTTATGTTGCATAACCCACTAAATAATATATATTTATGAACTGGAGTACTGCAGTAAATGCACATGTGAGATGATAGTATCATAGTGAATAAAGCACTAGTAAGCAGGTTTAAGCACCAATAAGCAGTAGTAAGCATATTTAAGCACTAGTAAGCGAGCTTAAGCCCGTTTGTGGGGGTAAGCAATGAGCACACAGGTTAAGCAATTCTGAAGCTAACTCTCTGTAAGCAGATGTAACTGGAGGTTAGCAGTGCTTACCGTCGCACAAACCCACGCAAACCCGCTTAAAAATGCTCAGAAGTGACAATCACTCTGTATCCAATGGCCCTTGTTCTGCCCATCAACAAAATAAACAGCCAAGCAGGTCTCGAACCCAGGACCCTATACACCATAGTCATAGTAGTTAACCACCAAGCCACCACAGAAGTACAGAAGAATGAGGTATCAGCAGACAAGTCTTCACTATAGTAAAACCAAATTGAACCTGTGAAAGGAATCAGTATACAGACATAAGTGCCTTAACCCACTACATAACATAAATATGTGAAATGGAGTACAGCAGTAAGCCCAGAAGTCAGGTGTAATTGTAATAGAGTGTTAAAGTTCCCAATAAAACACAAGGACCCCATACAGTGTATGTACACATGAATCATTGATACCAGGCATACATATAAGGTGTAATGAATAATAAATCAATGCCAAAAAGGAATTATAATGCAAAGTCTAATGTAAGCAATGCTAAGCATTGCACAGGCTAGCTTAGGAGGTGTAAGCAATGTGTAGGTCAGCTAACTCACTGTGCCCAAGGTTGTACCCTTTTAAACAATGCCAACCCTAGGTAAGCAGGTTTGCCCATAGCCTAGCCTTTTCAAAACCGGTCAAATCACGGAAAAGTGCGGGAAATCGGCCCTACTTAAACCAAAGAGGAAGGAATACATCTCATAACTGGTTGTAGCTTCCCCTTGCAGGCACCATGTCAGGAAGAGGTGAAGGTGTGTGCTTTCAGGTGCAGCACTAGTGCATCCAGGAGTCCAGAGTCATGGCAGGACTTCTTGTCAAAGACCATGATCAGAGACTGCTGCAGGGCAAGTACCAGGGCTTCCAACATATGGCAGAGGCCTGGGACTGTATCACCCATGACCTCACCAGTGCCAGTAGCATACCCCAAACTGGTGAGCAGGTCAGGCATCATTATGCCAACCTGAAGTGGCGTAAGGGGGACATCTTGGAGCAGTGGGTCCAATAGGCTAGAGCAGCAGGGGATGTTCCAGTTGTGTGTAAGTATCACCCCACTATCTGTGTAATAATTGCCAGCTCAGGTATATCATGGATAGGTATGGCTAAATATTCCTCTTATGTCCCCCACAGCTGCAATGGTGAAGGCTGCGAACCAGAAGGCCCACGTCAGTCACCTGGTGAGGTTGCAACGTGAAGCAGGTCAGTTATACTCATGCAGTTACTGTCATAGGAAATAAAACTAACAGTAGTAGTAAATTAATTGCCTGTATAAAACCTGTATTGTACAAGGCAATTACTGCATACACTAGAGAATATGGCAGGAAGAGTCTCATATCATTTGTATGTAAATAAAAGTGTAATAGCCTGACAGTAAAGGTCTAACTGCTCGACTGCATGTGTATACTCTGGTATCATATGATAATATAGATTCACAATCATGTAATAGCACTGTTGTATTAAGCACTGTTACCCACACCGTGCACCTAAATTGAATGTGTAGAAATGCCTGTATATGACAGGTGTAATCCCCAG
Source organism: Protopterus annectens (assembly GCF_019279795.1). Taxonomy (NCBI): domain Eukaryota; kingdom Metazoa; phylum Chordata; order Ceratodontiformes; family Protopteridae; genus Protopterus; species Protopterus annectens. Next base: position 1,866,130,357 of record NC_056737.1, read on the forward strand.
AGGTCATTTAGTACAACTGAGAGACACATACATAACAGTGAAAAGGCAGACAACAAAACCCAAATAACACATGCAACTGAGATGTGAACTGTTGAAAAAGTCAAAGTGGCAATAGCGAACAGACTGGAACTGGAAACCTGGAACACAAATTCTGCAACTCCAGTAAAAAACTACGATATTATTTATTGAAGATAAGCGCTTTCGGTAGAGAGCAATCTCCCCACCTTCATCAGATCACAATTTTATTATGAAACACCACACGTTCTTATATATCCATCCCATTCAATTAAAAGATCAATTAACACAGTAATTGATACAATAATAAGTTAATAGATTGTTAATTGTGAGTAATAAACTAATCAACTATATTATCTGGGCCATTCCTGTTCAATAAACAGTTTTAAAAATGTTTTTTAAAAATATATATAAAAACAATAATAATATGTGATGACCATGAAAAACATTGTCTCTTGTTGTGGTCTTTTTAAATTAAATTAAATCATTTGTGCCTTTTTAAAGACCGTAAATAGAAGGGATTATAAAAAACCTTTATAGAAACATGTTCAAAAAATCCCCATGTATTACCATATAAAAAACTATAAAGTCTGAAATACTATGAAAACGTTAACCATTAAAACAGCATGCTTTTTTATATATATGTGTATATATGTAAAAGGCTTCCATTACAAAGCCCTTTTGAGAAAGTTTTTTATGTATATGTTTAAAAGAAAGCTCTTTGACCAGCCTTCTGAAAAACTCTTTAATATAAACAACTATTAAGGGGAAAGGAAAAAGAAGGGGGTACATTTTAGTTTAAAGAACCCTATTTAGACTTAAATAAAACAATGTTTGTATATCTGCTGCCTGTCCCAGGTAAGTCTGTGGGATGATCCCACATGTTTAGCCAGCAAACAGGGAATACAAGTGATTGTCGCATATCTCTGAGAACAAACCTGTCACTGTATCAACCCCCAAAACTGTTAGGAGAGTAATAAGCCAAGTATTTCCTATCTACATCCCCATGTTGTCAAGCTGTGACCAGAGTGTGTACAGTAACAGAGTGAGATGTATGTGCATAATATGTATGTGCAATCTGGAAGTTTGTGTGGCAACAGTTAGGTAGTGCTAACAAACATTGCTCCCACAGGTACATTGGATACAAACACTGTGCTGAGAAATAAAGACCATTATAACCTGTACTGGTACTGTTCACTCTGCTATTGTAGGGAATTGTGACTGTTGCAGTTTCCCTGAATAACAACGTATCACTGATCACTGGCACCCACACTGTGCTACATAATATAACTGTGCAGGAAAGCATGTATATGTGTGTGTCAGGTCACTAAAGGTTGAAGAGGGCAATATTCTAGATATGTCCCGGCACACCAGCATGTGGTCAACACATGGCCAGAGTCTGTGCAGAAAGAGTTGGATAGCAGCGTACACAACATCAACCTGGAATTTGGGAGTATGTATAGAAAAAGTTACTTAGTGTTAACAAACATTCCCTCCATAGGTATACCAGGTAAGAGGTGTATACTGCAGGTAAAACCAGTTCATGTATAATGATGACAACAGCCACATCACTGTCCAAACTAAGGCTATAGGGTAGTGTAGTAAGACTTGTAAGGTACAGATAACAGCACTGACTAGGAAAGTAATGTGGACTACAGGAATATACTACTTGTTAGTTGACATCTTTCTCCCCCCCCCACCATATCTCCAACAATAATCAACATACCCACCCTAACTGGTATGCAATGACACCTATGTTCTGATAATGTCCAGTTGTTTGATAAATATTTTAATTTTTCCCATGCATGTGCTATAATGAATTATTCCAACACTGGTGGCATGGTGCCATCAATGTACATACATGCTGTTCTTATTACCACTGTGGTCCCATATATGCATGTGTTATGTTTGCTATGCAGCTGTTCCATATCTGGTGTCTGGGTTAATGGGAATATCTATGCATGCTGTTATACCAAACCCTGAAATGTGTTGACTGTTATTAACCCACATATGATGATGAAATCTAAACACTATAGCAAGTTTGGGAAGGCCGGTCCCAGCAGACCCACCTGTCCCACCTCAGCTGGCCATGGCATCAGGCACCAGCATGCCTGGGGCCAAACCCGGGACCTCACTGTCCACGGGTCCTGCACCACCTTCGAGTGGAACCGCCTCAGGGGATGGGGCTCAAACCCCCCTCAGAGTGGGAGTGGACAGGAATCTATCACCCATTGCCAAGTCGGTGTCATGGTGCATAGAGAGCTCAACCAGCAGCTTGGTGATCTTCTATGCCAGCTCAAGGGCCGTGTGTCACATGTAGAGCATCAGTCTGGCTCTGCGACTCAGCACCCAGCACAGCCACCATCCTGGCTGTGAAGGTGCAGTGGTGACTGCCCATGGGTGGGGACCTCAGTCCCACTGTTTCCACTAGGGGGCTCATGGGCTTCCAATTTCCCAACACCCCTCCCCATCAAGGTGTTTTACCCCCCACACGTGTCATATACTGCATCTGTATGTGTCTTGTTTGTCTTGTCTGCTAACCTACCTCCCCAAAAATACCTACTACCCCTCCTCAACATCCCACTCTCACCTGAAAAAAAGGACAATCTGAAAAAAAATCTCACCCCATACATAGCTGTCCATTTTGCACACGTGTCCACTGGACACATGTAATCTGGTCTAATTGGCATCACAACTTATTATTGTTGTCCTCACCCCCTCCCAGGGGTTTGAGTGTCAAAATCTACCTCCAAATTTAATGTATATGCACAGCTGTTGCTGTAGAAGAAATGGGAAGCTATGGACCTTCCCCACACCCTCCCTGCACATCCCTAGCTATATCACCTACTGTCTTTTCCTCTTTGTACCCCTTTTTCACTACTTTCCTATCAACCCTTTTTTCTTTTCTTTTAAAGGAATTAGTGTGGGGGTAAGCAACTTTAAGCAACAGTAAGTGGGTTTCAGCCTGTTTGCATGGGGGTAAACAATGCCTACACTGGTTAAGCAAAAATGATCTGCCCTTAACAAAGCCAAACTGGGTAAGGTCCAATGTTTGGTGGTTCCCAATGTCTCTGTTAATGAGTTCCATGATGATGCACTCGATAGCCTTGCAGACCAGGCTAGACAGGCTTATAGGGTGATAGTCCCCGGGGTCCGTTGTGGCTCCAAATTTGTGAAGCGGGATAACTGTTACTGTGTGCCACTATATGGGTACATAGCCTGTAGAGAGTCTGAGTTTGAACAGTGTGTTTAGGTGAGGGGTTAGTTCATTTTGGAGCTTGTGTCAGACACAGCCTGGGATAATGTCTGGTCCCACTGAAGCTGTGTTTTTGGCTTTGGATAGAGCTGTTTTAACCTGGGTGTCAGTGATTGCCGTGGCTCTACATTCTTCTGGTATGGTTATGGGCTCTTTAGTGGGTGAAAGGGGGGTGAAGTTTGCACTAAACCTGTCTGGCAGAATGTTGGCAATATCAGTTGGTTCAGTGTATTTTGTGCCATTCTGCACTAACTCAAAACAGATCTAAGAGTTTCCACTTAGGTTCTTGACATAGCTAAAGAACACTTTGTGGTTATCTTTGGAGTCCTTGGCAATTTTTCTTTCAAAGCTAGACCTGGATGATTTTATGAGGGATCATAATTTCTTGCTGATACTCATCTGGGATGTCTTTCCTTCTTGGGATTTTTACTCTTTTCTGTACTAGTTTCCTCCTTCTGTTGTATAGCTCATTTATGGCAGGGGTCCACCAGACTGGTTTCTTTTTCTTGGAGGAATGAGTCTTGGTTTTGTTTGGCATAGCACGATCCATGCATTCTTGCAGGTGCTCATACAGTGCCTTTGAAAGGGGTTCAGCAGCTTGGACAGCATTGTCCTTTAGCATGGGGGCTGTGAACCTTTCCATCTCGGTCTTAAGTAACGTGAAGCTTGCTTTTGAATAATCTTTCACGGTGGTTTCTTTTATTGGGGGTGGGGGGTGGAATGTGGATATCTGGAGTGATTAGTCTATGGTCTGATCAAACCAGTGAGGGGTTGACATCCAGTGTGGAACACCGGTCACCCATGTTGGTGATGACCAGGTCCAATATGTTGTCACGTCTGGTGGGGGTGTTGACCAGTTGATACAGGGCATTCAAGTTTATAATTTCTAGGACGTGTTGGGCAAGGGAGTTAGTACTTGAGTAGTTCTCCCAGTTAATGTTTGAGTAATTGAAATCACCCAATATTAAGGCATTTTGTAGGACCTTCATATTTGCCAGTGTCTCCAGAAACGCGGAATGGGGGTCCTGGGTCATGGTTGGTGATCTGTAGCAAACTACAATTTGAATTGCAGTTTTGCCTGTTGTAAGTTGCACATGGATGATCTCTTAGGCATATGGATCTCTAACTGTATATGTATAGACATATATTGCTCTGTATATGTATATATCTGGGTGTTTATTTGTATAGCTATGTACATATACATCTCCATCTATGTGTGTCGATATGTATATGTGTATGTTTATATAGATATCTGGATAATTATATGTACATATATCTTCACCATATACCCTGAACATGGAGTGTAGCCTTACCTCAGCCCCTATATTCCCAACTTCGTTGTGCAAGGAGATGTCAGTTATGTATAGCAGGTATATTTGTAGACTATTACTACTGTAATAGGGAGTGTCTTTATAGATATGGTGTGTGTGGGAGGTCACATCTGCTTTTAACATGTGCGCGATTGGCTACTGACAGACATCCTAAGGACAACATAGTACAGTACCACTGCTAGCATGTAATGTTCCTGTAGACTACAGCAGAGATAATGACCAATATATGTGGACAGTCTGACACACTCTGGACAGTCCAGAGGTATACACATATCCCCTTAGTGCAAGACATGTGGACCACTCCTGAAAATGTGGATGTTAACAGCCATTTAGAGGGGTATAACATGTAACTAATGGTATACATGTGCCCCCCATAGGTTATGCATTCACACATCCCTGCCTGTCCTGCCACATAATAACCACTGGTACAGAGGTGCCATGGACACATACTACCCACTAGATATTGACATACATCTGTACAGTATCCCACTGCTCTGTCTAACATACATGACTGTTATGGTGGCTCAGCACCAGTACATCTGGCAAGTATCTGGACATTACATCTCACTGGGTAAGTACACTAAGCTGCTAGGGATGTAACAAAGCATTGTGCAGGCTACAGACAGACCGGCTCAACACTGGCCTACATTTCCTATAGGGGAATGCACATGTACCTGCATATATAGCAGGCTCTACAGCCATGCCACAGCACAGAGTAACATGCATCTGTGTGAAAGTGCATAACCACAACCAGTGTGAGCACAGCCACAGCCACATATGATATGCTAGTGTATTATTACAGTATATGGACTATCTGTTCAACACCAATCTCATATGTGCCACTCACACACTAACCCTACATATACTGGGCCACTACACAGTGTGCTCCAATGCCTGTCTGTGGTATGGGACATGTGCGTGTATGGCCCAACAAATATTTCAGCCAATAGGGTAACATACAGTGGAGCAGCATGTAACATCAGATAGAACAGGACCAAGAACAATGACATCTACCACGGTCTGTACACAGGTCACGGTACATATTATCAATACACACACTGCCGACAATCACCATAAGTACACAGACCTCAGTACTGTACACACAACCACAGAATGTCTAGGTTATGTCATCAAATATAACCCGTACTATACATAACATGTGTAGCAGTCTGATATCTCACTGGTGTATCAGATATGATGTCACTAATTATGGTGTACAGCACATATACACCCCTTACTTCCTGACATATGTACAAAGGTTGACAGGGTTGTGGCTGGAGGCACATACATGGGGCTAATATTGACACGTTGCTGTGATAACCTCATACATTTACTGTTGTAACAGGGTTTGTTGCAATGTATGTCCTCTGAGGGATATGAAGTCAGTAACTCTCATGGCTGTCACCATCTACAGACTGCAATCCTCACACTACCTTCTGCAGTTCACAGATACGTGCTCTGTGGGTAACACCTGAAACAAACGGCACCACACACTGGCCAGTCTGCAGATGACCCTACAGATGGATGTTCTCTCATAAACATAGCATTGACATGACAGGTTTGAAAACATGTAGGACAGCTATATCCACACAAACCCTGTTAAACCACCATTACTCCAAATGCAGTATAGCAGCACTTACAGTCTGTAGTCAGGTCAGGCACATCCCCCACCTGTGTGTTGGCCTGTTTCCACAATGTAGGCTGTAAGAGGTAAATCCTCAATCCATCTGAGATGCTGTTGGCAAAACAGCAGATCGAGTTCCTGCTCACAGCGAATGAAAGGCCCAACATCAACATGATGTTTCTAGATATGTGTTTCCATGCAATTGGCTATGGGACTGCTACCACAGCTGTTCCACATGCTATCAGCTAGAGGAGGGCTGCAATTTGTGCAGAGGCCATCAGCTGATCCTCAGCAACTCTTAAAATACACATGCTCCTGCCTAGGCAATGCAGGTGTAAGTCTCCGCCTCCACCAGAAAGGGAGTGAGAGAGGCAGACAGAGGCACAGAAAAGCCAGGGAGGGGGTGGGGAGAGTAAACCTTAAGCATGTGTGTGTCACACACCTACCACTACAGGGTATCCAACCCCTTACGACTATGTAGTGCTATCACATTTCCATGCAGTTATTGGATGCACCACATAGGTTACATGTTGGGGAGCCCTCAGAATGTATATGTGATGGTTAGTGACATCTGCAACAGGGATATGGTAGCTATGTGGTAGGTGTAGTACACGTGCCTTTTTCCACGTGAACGGGTGTCACTGTCAATACAGCCACACTCTCACAGGGACGCACACACTTTGACACACTTGGCAGGGCCAGAAATACAACTCATCACTAGTGGGATTGCCACAAAACAGTACTGTGCATGTATCACATGCACCACAGGGGTCATAGGGAGGTTATATGTGCAAAGAGTATGTGGAGGTGACATCAGACAGAATGCTTCAGTATGCCAATGGGGGTTGTAGTGAGTGTGAATGTGGTCATACGCATCATAAACCACACACACAGACAAGGGTGCCAGTACTGACATGCATGGGTGCACTGCTTCACGGGTCTGTTGTAGTCAATGGTGCCAGATGGCTATACAAGGTTAGGTGATGGGTATACCTTGGCATCAGGCCACATGACAATGGTCTGCAATGTGGCTCAGGGGTGTAGTGTCTGGTGTTTCCCACACAGGTGGGTATTGTATTCGCCATCCGGTCACCTGGGTGACTATTGCATGTGGCCAATGCTGTGCATTGCTTGCCATGTATGTGTTCCTTAGTCCAGGATATGGACAGAGTCTGGGATGTGTACACCTCCCACATGCATGTACAGTGACATGTGGAACTGTACTTGGGGTGTCTGGCCCATGTTGTGTACACAGATTGTTATCATCAGATGTGCCAGTCCTGGCCTCATATGGCAGGAACTGTTCATGGACAGCAGGTTTGCCCTGCCCCTACATTGATAGCATAATACCAGTATTCCCTGGTGTCAATGGCATCTGTCCATACAGGGCTTGTGTTTCAGGCATGTTATGTCCTTTGTGGGTCACATTTGATGGCATCCCAGGTGTTGCAGGTGTACAGCGGGGAACATGGGGGAGGTGCACTGTCGAGCATTTACATGCCTATTGGACTGATGGACAGGGTGCCATGCCCTCTGTAGCCCACTGCAATCACACCATGGTTACTATCAGTGGGCAATATGCAGGGTACAACCAACATAGTAGTTGTTGCCTAGGCAGGTGTGTGTGTGTGTGTGTGTGTGTGTGTGTGTGTGTGTGTGTGCGCGCGCGCGTGTGTGTATGAGACATGGGATGAGAGTGTTCCCTGGGTAATACAAGGGTTGCTAACATTGTTTAGCTGCCATTGAAGTCACATTTAGGGGTATGGATTTGCTCCCCAGCCTCTCGGCTATTTCACATGTGTTATCCCTGTACGGTGGACATTGTGATATATACTTGGCCTACCATATAAGACATTTGCAAAACCTGCTCCAAATTGAGTCCAGTTGTTACACACAACCACCTCCACTTAGAATATGAATGATAAACTCAGACACACAACACACACACACAACACACAACACACACACACACACACACACACACACACACACACACACACACACACACACACACACACACACACACACACACACACTTACCAAGTCTGGGATTAGAACTCCTACCTAACTATTTTATCACATTACAGCAGTACGCAGTTATGGGATGCGTTACAGAGATTGCTGGGCTACAACCTTCCCAGAGGTGTATTTCTAGGTGGATGATATCAGCAGCCTTACCAAAGTAAAGTATTTGAATTGTAGGGAGTGTGACTTCCCTAAAAAGCATTGCTCTCTACACAAAGACAGACACACACACAAACACACACACACACACACACACACACACACACACACACACACACAGTTTCCATATCTGGGATTGGAACTCCTACCTAACTACTTTATCACACTACAGCAGTATGCAGTTATAGGACGCGCCACAGCGATTACTGGGCTATAACTCTACCAAAGGTGTATTTCACAGTGGATGACCTCAGCAGGCTTGTCATAGTAGGGCTATGGGGAGGGAAGTGTGTGTTCATGAGCCATAACCCATTAATCTAGAGGTTGATACACCACATGTGGGAACACACAGGGTCATATTTCACAGGCACATGTATACAGCTGCTAGATGACTACTTCCTTGTACAGTCATGTTGCACAGCTAGTACTTGCACCACATAGTCTGCAATGCTGACAGATACTGCTGGCTATTATATACAGTTAGTGACATTTGAACCTCATGTCATTGTGGCCCTTTAGCTGTGTGCTGGGTGTGACAGGCCTGGATGGCTCCTTGTCACAGTCACCCTCTTCCACACATCTATGTACATCTACCTTTGGCTTATTATAGTGTGCTGTCCTTAGATATATGCATGTATTCCTATCCACTGTGTGTGCAAAGCATGAGTAGTGCATACTGAGGAGTGTCTGCACTAATATCTGTGACTGCCAGATATGTCTGGTCCACTGGTGTTTGCAGACATGGCCTTTATTTGTTTAAGTGTGTGAGCATGCCCAGTATGACCTTGCAGTATGTTGTTGACTGACATTGCCGTCATTTCTCTGTGTGTGAGCATGCCCAGTGTGCCTGTCTGTACTGAATGTGTGGATCAAGTCCAGGTAGTTTGTACTGCAGTGCAGACCTTTGTGTTGCACACCTACAGGTAGCATACTGTTTCTGCAAAGTATCCGTCGATCATTTGGCAATATGGGGACAAACTGTGCAGGGGATAGTGTGTACTGTAGGTGATTGTGTCTTTGCTGCTTCAGCTGCATGATACTGCTCTTAGCAGAGATATTCAGATGTGTACTGTTATACACAGTGATGTTTTCTGTCCTCATGTACTGTTAGGTGGACATTCTTGCTCACAGTGATGTCTTGGGGGACAAGGGTGACTGTGACTGTGTCCGGTATTGTGGGCAGACACCAACGTATTCATAGTAAGTTATGTCATTCTGGAGGGGGAGCTGCAGACATTTGGTGCTGGGTTTGTGTATCTGGTTCAGCACCTTGCTACAGTACTGGCAGAGGATCCCATACTTGTATGCCCATCAGCATGACAGTATGGGCTTATCTTGCTGTGGCAATGCCTCACAGCTGTACAGATTCACACAGGTCAGCCAGGGGCAGGGGCCATGGATCAGGACATTTACCCTATTGTGGTGTACGGGAAGGTGTGTAGCCACCCATGTATGTGTTTGCAGTCAGGGATAGTGTGTGCACACAGCTTGGTGTCGGACCCTGCACATTCCATGCTGCCCATGCTCCCACCCCCCTCTGTTATTCTAACCTCTTCCCATACATTATGCATACATTCTCTGATACTTTGCCTAAGGGTATCGCCCCATCACAGGTGTGTGTTAGTGTTGGTCCACAGTTCATGCAGTGGGACACGGTGGACATGTTACTGTGGTTTGTTCACATGGCCTTGCATATGGCTTATGTGGAGTGTGTTATGTTGTTATTTGGGTGTCCGTGACATAACATGCATTGACAGTACGTGTGAGACACAGGCCTTTGGCAGATGCCTATGGGGCATTAGGTGTTGCTGCATGCCAGATGTGGCAGGTCATTGCATTCTGTCAGTCCTACAGTCCCAGACCACCATACAGTATATTCCCCTGGGATGACAGGGTAGGTGTGATAGGTGTTCATACCAATACCTCCTAACAGTCTTGCTCAGGTGGAGTGGATGCAGGAAGAGTGCTACCTACCACTAAGGAAACACCTGCTTGGAACACCTGCACTGCATTCTGCAGTCTTCTGTTATTGCCATATACAGATGAGGTTTTACTGTACCCATTCCCCACAGCAGGGATATGACCAGAGAGGTGCCTGTGGGTGGTGTTTGCATGAGCTGGGTGCATGTGTGCTATAGACACTATTTGCATCTGACACACAGATATGCATTGGGCATTCCAGTTATGCTTGCATGTGCAGGTACATCAGCTGTTTCCCAATACATCAGTCCTACCTCCTTTGTGATCTGCAAGTGTTTGGGCAGACAACACCAGTATTCCCTACTACAGGACAAAATAATGTGATGCATACCTGTATGTACTTTTCCAAGGGTGTGTCCATTTCACAGTGACACAATATATACTGTATGTCTGGGGTACTTTCCCCTGTGTACTGCTTGTATATGTAGACCAACAGCCATGCCATGTCAGTCTTTCAGATGGTGACACATATTACCACCATACATTTGCAATGGCTTACTGCTAGCTTGTGTTATACTGATGGGTATTGTGTATGGCACTGCAATTGTGAGGACTTGTCCCTGTCATCAGCGGTAGTGGGCAATGGCCACCAGGCTTTCCTCAACATGCATACATACCGACCACTCTCACACGATATGGGACACACACCAACCTAACACACACATACCTGCATATTGTGCAGATGCTACAACCTATCCTGCTACCTTGGCCACCTCTGTGCATCTGTGCTCCATTTGTATTAGACCTACACATACATGTTACTACATTTCTACATAGGGTTGTGGGGGGGCACACCTGACTGTTACGGCATGTGTACATCATATTGGGGGGGCACACCAGACCATTACTACATAATTAAGTAGAGTTGGGGGGAGCACACCTGACTGTTTCTGCATTCCTACACATTTCTACATATCTACACCGGATTTGGGGGGCACACCTGACAGTACTACATTTCTACGTAGGACGGGGGCACATCTGACTATTTCTACATTTCTGTACAGGATGGGGGGGCACACCTGACTGTTAATACATTTCTACATAGGATGGCGGGGCACACCTGACTATTTCTACATTTCTACACAGGATTTGGGGGGGCACACCTGACTGTTACTACATTTCTACGTAGGATGGGGGAGCACACCTGACTACTTCTACATTTCTACACAGGATTGGGGGGCACACCTGATTATTACTACATGTCTACATAGGATAGGGGGGCACACCTGACTATTTCTACATTTCTACACAGGATTGGGAAGGTACACCTGACTGTTATTACATTACTACATAGGATGGGGGGCACACCTGACACTTGTACACATTTGCAATGGCTGCACTGGTATGTTAGGTACTCAGTTTCATTCTGTAGTCTAACCTATCATGCTGACTAGAGACATACCAGTGTCCTACAGATCTTAGCTTTGATTTACCTACATATTAATCTTTCACTTTCTACCCTTCAGAACTAACATACCACTGCCTGACCTGCTGTAGTCTGTCTTTGTAGGCCTGGGGGGAAAGTTACCCATAGGCATCATTCAGACGCCATAGCACAGCCTTTGTTTGTGTTTGTCTACACCTGTCCTGTTGGCTGTGACTGTTGTTGGGTATGTGAACCCCCCCGACTAGCATGTGTGAGTCACTAACCTTGTGGGTGTCCCAGTATTGAGGGTGCTGCTGCATGGCTGACTATGTCAGATGCACTTAGTACACTCCCTACACATGGTTGAGCACAGGTAGTGTCATGTTTGGCATCCCTTTTACTGTATGTGAGAGTCAGATAGAGGTGTTATTCCCTGGGTCCCTCCTGTGTCAGTGTATGTGCTATGCATTGCCTCTTTGCCAAGGCCAGGGCATACTGGGCATGCCTCCTTCTGCCTACTGGGGAAGGCTCAGGTTGTTCCTCCTCCGAATCCCTCTGTGCCTGTGCAGGCCTTGGCAATGGTGGGGGGCTGTGTGGCCCTGCCCCGTGCTGTTCTTGCTGCAGCTGTTTCCACAGGATCATATTTTGTATCAAGGCACATATGATGACTATTTGGGTACATGTAGCGGGTGAGTACTGTAAGGTTCCACCGGATGTGTCCAGGCACTGGAACCATGACTTGAGCATCCCAAACACATGCTCTACTATAATTCTGGTCTGTGCGTGTGCCTCATTATGGAGTTCTTGTTCGGGTGCATGTGCATTTCTGATGGGTGTCATCAGCCACGGCTCAAGTGTGTATCCAGCATCCCCCACTAGGTTATTGTGAGGAATGTCCCACTGGCAAACCTCTAGTACAGCTGCGTCAGATGCCAGATGAGGGAATCATGATAGCTTCCAAGGCAGCCAGCACACACATCCATTATTATGCCCTGGGCATCGCACATGACATGGCAGTTGATGGAGGGGAAGCCCTTGCGGTTGATGTAGACCCTACCCCACTCACTGGGTGGTGCTTTGATGCATATGTGCGTACAGGCTATAGCACCCACTACCTCAGGGTATTCTGCTATTTAGTGGAACAGTTGCATATTGCTGGCCAAAGCCTCATGGGTGTTGGGGAAATATACATGCTCACCGACATGAGCTGACATGGCATCCAGGGACTGGTGGAGTACCCTGGATGCTGATGCCTGTCAGATCCCCATCATATCCCCAGCTGGCCTTTGGAAGGTAACTGTAGCTAGTATACTTAGGCCTACACATACCTTGGTATCCACTGGGATGGGTTCCCCTGTGTTAGTTCTGTGTGTCAGGTGTGGCCGGCACAGCTCAACAATTTGCTGTAGGAGGTTCCTGTCCACCCACTAGTGCTCCACTATCTCCAGCTCATGTAGCCCCTAGTAGGTTACCCTGGGGCTATACACTCTTCTCCATCTCCTCACTGTGGGTTGGTTGACAGCATTCACATCTTCACCACCCTCAGCCTCCTCCACAAGTTGTTGTATGATAGCTATTGCAGCCCCTATCATTTTGTTGTTTTGTTTGTTAAAAGTTCCCCGCTTGTATACACCAGTGGTGTAGAGTGTGGGAAAAACCAGAGGGGAAGGTGTTTGCATAGTGTTCTTGGCTGGCCTGGTCTGCTGCCTGTGTAATTGGCTGATTCTGATACATTTCACCTGCCAGCTATGCAAGTTCTCTTTGATTACCTTCCTACTCCTGTTTTCCCTTCCCATTGCTTTCCTGTTTAAACCCAGGGGGCGCACCTCGTAAACACAGTACTCAAATGTGCACACTGCTGCTATTTCTTGGTTTAACTTTTTATTTACACCTTTAAAACCCAATGTGCTGTGAACACACCCACTTAGGCAATGCAAAGAGTGCTAGGCAGACTCAGACACACCCCTTTGTTTAGCTGTTCTTAGCTAGGAACAAACCTGAGCCACGGGGCTTCAGTCTGCTTACAGCATGTCTGAAACACACCCCCATGATGTCAGCTAACTCCTAGGCTTGCACCAAGTTATTCCTACTCTTACACTGTTGGGGCCTGACTAGCATGTTGGGGAAAACTGGGATTCACTATCATTCCCCTCATTTGCATAGGATTGCCTGCTAATGCATAGTTACATGTCTCACACTGAGCCTACCGCCTTAGCAACCACTACTCACGGGCCATGTTATCTTCTACCTGCCATTGACTTTCATGGCAGAATAGTGATTTTAGTTATAATGCTTATTTTAGGTTTATTTTATTATTTTTCCCCCGACCCCATTTGCATGCTGCTGCCCTATGCTTAAACAGCCGAGATCGGCAAAAAAATAAAGTTGATTTTTTTAAATTTTTTTAGGCTGTTTGCAATGCCAATGGCCTTATACATGGCCATCGGCATGCTTTCTGACTAATATGCAGCCTTTATTTGGTGCTGTCACTGCTCCATTTTGGATTTTGCAGATATGTACTCGGTTACTAACCAAGTACATTTCTGCAGATTAAACTAGTCCTGCACGGCCAGTTTCAAACTTCCTGGATCACAAATTCACCTCAATTGCATGGATTTCTACTGCAAATGGGGCGATTTGCATACTGGGGCTTAGTTCATGCAGGACTAGTGCAGGAACTCTTGTGCACACCCCTGCAGGCTGTTCCTGGATCGCACAGCAGACATATTGCCTGCCGGAGCTCCTGCACTAATCCTGCACGCCATGCAAGGCATGCAGAATCCAGGTGTGTGTTTCTTAATTGCTAGACTGTGTAGTTAGCAGATCCACCATTTTGTTACACAGAGTGTTCTCCTTTGTAAAGTTGTTAGATAATAGCAACATCAACCCAATAAAGGTGTTTTCCCCTGTGACTTTCCACTATTTCCCCTAAATGTACAACTTAATTGTATATTAAGGTACAGTATGTTTATTTATTCATTTATTTATTGTAAACTTGCTGCAAGTAGTTCTGGTCATTTGGTGTCACAGAACAAGTTATTGCCGTGTCTGAGAGGTACACATTTGCTGGACTTTTAACTACTTTTTTATTGGTTCCTTCATTTTCCCATTCAGCTTAACAGTGGGGGGGTCTATATCAGTTTGTTGAATAGTCTATTCAGCCAATGACTATTCATCTAACTCACTTAAGTGAAAAGTCATTTTAGCAAACAATTGTTTCAGCAAATTTTTTCACAGGGAAAAAACTAGTAGGCCAGCTACCAACCATAACAAACACTACACATTTTAAAACTCAGCAAAGCGGGGGGCTTAACCCCCCCCCACTCCCTAACTAAATATTCCAGCTCTGAGATCGCACTACAGTGGGGAAAGGGGCAAATTCTCGATGATGGCTGACTACTTACTTTCCCTGTGAAAACATTTGCTGAAAAGATTGTTCGCTAAAATGACTTTTCTCTTAGGTGAGTTTGACAAATAGTCAGTCACTGAATAGGTGTTATATCCTGGACAGAACCAACACTACATGTTGCTAATTCCCCATAGCCCCTACAGTACAATAACAACATTACTTGCCCCGACACTACATTCCTCCTCTCCTTGAATACGCCTCACGCATACAAAACAAGGAACCTCTCCTTCCGAAGTCCGGGCGTCTCCCCTCCCCCCCAGATCGGATCCTCCTGTCGCATCTGGTCCACATGTCTCCTCACCACTAAACCTCCATTCAACCTCACCCCTGTACGACAGGGGGACCGGCCTTTGACAATGAACCCTGGAATCCATTTAGGTCCATAACTGAAAGTTCCATCATCACTGCATCTCCTCCAGGAAACTTCTCCTCTCTCCGTCATAAAAGTGCACGCCTTCCCTGGGGCGGAATTATCACCACTGCCCCCAACACGGCCACGCATCCATCTTGCACACTCCTGTCTTTCTCACCTCATAAGGCCCAAAACTGGATCAGGTTGTTGTGTTGTTGTGCACTTTGGACCCACTGGAAAAACTCCTCAGACACCGGGTCTTTTGTCATCCATTCGCTTCCCTGCTGCCTTGACACACCAGTGTGATGTCTCCCATCACAACCTCCGTCCTCCGTTTCCTCTGCGGAGAGGAGGCGGTAGCAGCAGACGGCTCAGTGCATCCGCATTGCTATGGTGTTTCGGGCATGGCTTATAAACAATCTCATATCAACAATTCCCTGTTTAAGCAGCCGAATGGTGAACAACGCGAGAAACCACGGTCATCTCGCTGAACAGCGACAAATGCTATGGTATCAAATGACCTGCAAAAACAGCAAAAATTACAGCATAACCTTGTGAACCTCTGGGAAGCATAAATTACAGCCCAAATTCCTGCTTTGTCTAGCTGGGGAAGCCTCAAGGTCCGCTGGGCAGCATATGAACCCAACATGAACCCAATGTCCATCTGGTACATACGTATGACAAAATTAAGTCCCCAAAGGGTAAGCGATTGAACTTGGAACAAGCCTTTGTGTGTTAAGCCACGCCCCTAACAGGTTTGGTCCGTTACCTGCTACCACCATGATGACTGCTGTTTGACTTTATCCTTATGTTTTACAGTTACTTTACTTGGCCATCCCCAGGACTGTTTTCACTGGGAATTGTTTTGTTTCAAAGTCACTGAACAGTCCTGCTCTGATCTTCCATACTGCCGTTTTTTTTTTTTCCTTTTCTGTCCCATCCACTGCTCTTCCTTCCTCACCCTTTCGGCTGGTCCTTAGAGGGCGTTGATTGGCACATTTCACATTTTTGGCCTTTTTTTCCGCAAGCACTTTTTCTTTTTTCATTTAAGAAACGTGTTCAGTGATGTTCTGCTCTCCACCCCGCCGATGTTTTTTCTTGTAATCACGAATGTCTTGTCTTTATTCGGGCATGGCAGGCTCCGCTTAACAATCTGCGCTTGTATGCGGGTCATCCTGCATGCCACAGCCTATCTATCTCGACATTCTGTCAGTTCTGTCCCTATAATTACAGTGTTGCGCGCCAGTTCAGCAGTACTGCGACATACCCGCTACCGCTTCATTGGCCATTCTAGTCCTTTTGAATTTAACTGATTGGACTATTATTGCACTGCTTCGGGTTATAAATTGACTGAAGCAAGCTCAACAACCGTGGAACGCATTTATCCCCTCCGTTTATCAGGACTCAATAAGTTCCTCATTAGATTGTACGCCTTGGGCCCCAGCCCAGCTCTCAAAATAATATGGCATTATCTGGTTTATCCATTATCTGGTTCCAACCAAAAAAATGTTCTCACAATACTCCTCCCAGGTCTGGGTCTGGGTCTGACAGCAACAGTACCTAACAGAACGGACCCAGAACCCACTCCGCAGGCAGCGCCCTCTCCTTCGCCGTCCGGGACCGTCCCTGCACTGCCTGTCCGAAGCATGACTCGGAGGCATCCCATCTATCCAATAGGGTCTTCAGTAAAGTGATATAGACCCTAACAGTGGGTGATGGTACTCTATGTCGCACTGTGTGACCCTATACTTGACAGATGGGGTACTTTCATTTCCAAATTCTCTCTTAGGAGCCTTAGTTAAATCCTCCTCCTAGTTACTGCTGTATAAATGAGAGAGGTAAGATACAGCACATTGCTGCATGTCAAAGGCAAGCATACAGACAATCTAGATTAATTATTTACTACCTAGCTGATGTTGGTGCCAAAACCAAATTTTCTCTATCCACACTTAAGGTATACCCTAATTCAATATCTTAACTATAAGCCAAAATGCTGTTTCTAGTAGTTTTGTATAGAAGCTCTAATGTTGCACTAAGAGGTGCATTAGACAGATAGCAGTCCAGCAACTCCAAACCTCTTAATTGCTATTTCTCCCTTTAGCAAAATTATAAACATCTGAAACTATGGATTTGCACTTTCCAACTGTTGCTGTAGCCATCTTGATTGACAAAGTAGTAGTTGTTTCCTGTTTACTAACAACCACCTGCCACTTAAGCAAAATGATAGTGTGAGAAATGCAGTTATTAATGTTTTTGTAAGCAAAGCTCTCACATAAAGCCACTAAAAATAAGCTAATTTTAACTACCACACAACAAACACCTCACTAAACCAATCACACAGAGCTCAGACTAAACACATAAACCTACAAATGCTGAGGCTCTTAAAAGTAAGCGACCTAAACTACAAACGCCTCATAAATGTGACCTAAGAAACAAGTACCCTCACCAACCTCACAAACATACAGCACAGACAGCACACACTTTGAAACATACATCTAAGAGTTAAATTTATTGAGTTCAAAAGTATATAAATCAAATCTCCACATAATCCAATATCCTAGTCAGAGGTGACTCCATAGTGAGATACACTGATGCACTTTTCACCAGGGTTACAGTCAGTTGTCTAGTTTGTGCCAGGATTCGCCACATCACACATGCACTTAAGCCTCTACATCACAAGTTACATATGGCCATCATAGTGCATGTGGGTGCAAATGAATTCAGATGTACCTTCCTGGACTATATGAAGAATGACATGACGGAGCTTTCAGAACATGTGTTTGTGGCAGTTATGAACTTAGCCTTGAAAAGCATTCTACCATTACCAAGAATGATACAACAGCACCTACAAAAGATTTGTGGCTTCAGCAATTGGATTAGATTCTGGTGAAATTAAAATTATATATATCTGCCTAGGAGGAGATGTTAGACTGTCTTAGCTAGTTTGCCAGGGATGGCCTGCACTTATCTTTTCAATGATTTTTTTTCATAGGTTATAGGTTAGTAGACTATCCTGTCTATCAGATGCTCAGTGTGAACCATGGTGACATTTTTAATACCAACATAACACCATCGACGCTCACAACATTGGAAAATCACAACAGCATAACACACCGAATCCCAAATGTTCCTACTGCACTGGACCCAGGAACAAGCACTAACATAGCTCATGAATTGGGGGGGGGGGGTCCAGGAGTTCAGAATTCTGTGTTTCTGGCATTGAGAGTGTCAATGTCATTATGTCAGCATTATCAATTTCAGTAGGAGTCACATCAAATATCTGACAGACAACCCATTGATTAAATCCTTGTCTATCCCCATAGTGCTCTTTTTAGGTAACATCAGTATTTTAAAACTGCCAACAAAACAAAATAAAACAGAATCCAGATAACATAAATGTATTGCTGCTCAATGCCATGAGCTTTAAACAAGAACTTGACAACCTACATACACTCCATAACATGAAAAACATAGAGATATGTATTGTCATGGAGACCTGTTTCAGGACCAGTGACATCAACCCATCAGTGCAGGGTTCAATGCCTGCCACATGTTCAGACCCACACAATTTGATGAAGCTTCTGAAGGCAACGGTGTTTCCATAATCAATAAAAAAAAATCATATCCAGACTCCTCAGACAAGAAAATGACCTGGCACTCCTCCTTGTCCAACTTACCATTAGAAAAAGTACTTATATCACAACTTACTACATGATCTTCTCTATGTTCCTCTCAGAACACACCTCTTATCTAACTAGTATGGTATCGCTATCCATTAAGCAAAACACTATTCTTCAAGGAGACTTCAACCACTCCTCAGTTAATTGGGAAACGTATACATCCTTAAACATATTTGCCCAGAAAGTTTTTTACTTTATCAATCCAAACTCTTTGAACCAGTTAGTCCATACTCCAACTAGGGATGAAAAAAACTTGACTATGTCCTTGCCAGTATGGGGTAGCTTTTCTCCCCACCAATATTCTTTGCCTCCTTGGTCAAACTGGACCACAACTCTGTCGCATTCATCATAAACCTGAAGCAAGAAGGATCTTCCAGTTCCTTGGTATTCAGAGATTATACTATATCTAATCTACTAAAACTGAGTAATAGCCTGTATAAATTCAAAATTCCATTTCAACCTGATGACCTCACTGCTTATACAGAAACCTTTTTTTGCCAAATTCTATGCACATGTAAATAGTATAGAGTTTGGAAAATGTAAAAATAAATCCCTATGGTGGAAGCCAAATTTAAACAGGCTCTTTAATAAAAGAAAAAAATACTTTGCACACAAAAATAAACTCAAGTCTCAGGATGCTAAACTGCTCTTTCTAAACAGATAGCGTTGGACCCAGATCAGCTCAAACAAAACCAGATATGAAGTAGCAACAACCACCTAGGTAAAGTGTAAGCACACAATCTTCTTTAACTATATTAGAAACATCAGAAGATATGACCAACACTACATAGTAAAATATATTACATACTTATGGACTTATCCAATCTCTAGTGGACAAATTTAGCTCTAACTTCATCCCACTCTCCCTTCCTATATTCCCTATTCACATAGTCATATGTCCACCCACTTAAATTTTCCAAGAACAAGTTCTACAGGTTCTATATAAAGCCAATGACTCTACTTTCATGTGGCTGGATGACAGACTGGGCTGCCTGCTGGTCAGACTGAAACAGGACTTGCCAGATCCCCAACAAAGGCTATTCAGTGTGAGCCTTCAAACAGGCTTCATGCCAGTTGAATGGAGGGCAAAAACAGTCATTCACATGCAGAAAATTGGGGCAACAATGGACCCAGGTAACTAGATATTCTTAAGCCTGACCACCCTTATCTGTAAGGCTATGGAAAGGATCACTATGGAATTAAATAACAACATAGGCAGCCTACAAACACTTGACCAAAGCCAGTTCACGTTCTTCAAGGTCAGATTCTGCCTACTTAGCCTGGTTGACTTCTTTGAGAATTTTATTGAGACAATGGATGAGGGCAAATCAGTGCACACTATATATCTAGACCTTGCCAAGATGTTTGACATCATCCTGCACTTTCAAGTATTGTAGATAAACTCAACAAGATAAATGTAATTCCCTATGTAACTCATTGGATAGCAAACTGGTTCACAAACAGAACCTAGAAATTAGGGAGAGTGGATCTACCTCTAGCAAAAGACCTGTCACTAGTTGTGTAGCCAGTGTTCAGTCCTTGTGCCACTCTTCTTCAGTCTTTACTTCTTAGAGGTCAAAGGAAATGCTGAAGGTTTATGGCTGACAATATTTCCAGATGACTGTAAACTTGGTGCCATCATAATGTCCCCATAGGATAACAAAATCATCTAAGAGAGCCTTTCCACAAACATAGCTGATGTCAAAACCATGGACTTAAACTAAATGCCAAGAAATGTCTAATAGCATCATTCATCATATATTGCTTCCCTCGCTATTTGACAACACACCCCTGAAAGCTGATTCCATAGTCAGGGATCTGGGAATCTATGCTGACAATGAATTGTCCTTTGATTATGAAGTATCCACTATTGTAAGGATATCCTTTTCAATCACCAACTTATAACTAAAGGTATGTTGTCTAGGACTAGGGATCTAATCAATTTACTGTACTTGGCTCTCATTAAGCCAATCATGGAATGGAATGTCCCTTGTAGCATACACCTGTCCAAACACGTCACAACTAAAATAACACAACTCGTTCACAATAAAAGCATCAAGAGGTCTACGCGGCTCATCTCAAAGCATTGTCCTTTTTGCTATTCTTTGCAATTTCATACAGAATACAAAAAGTCTACTTCTCCCTTGCATGCAGACCCTCATTAGACCCTAGCTTATCAGATGTATTACCCATTCACAGGTCCAGAGGAAATGTCAGCAGCCATTCAATGGATCTCAATCTTTTTTGCAATATAAACTGGACATGTTGGAGGCCTAGGTATGTATCACAGAGAATACCACTTCTATGGAATCGCCTTCCATTCCACATAAAGTTCTTTACTGTATTCAAATGTAATTTGCATGACTGAACAGGAAACCATTAATTCAACTCCACTTTAGCACCCATGTCATTCATGGATAGAGGCAAGAAGTAAATGTCTTGACACAGCTTTTCAGTCTAGTTGGGGTTATTAATACACAAAATTTAAGGGTTAAAAAATTACCATGGCAATATAAAGCTATGCTTCTTAAGATCCTCACAGATCAATAGTCTAGTAAGCACCTATGACTGTGTGTGTGTGTTTATATATATATATATATATATATATATATATATATATATATATATATATATATATATATATATATATATATATATATATATAGATTCCATACACTAGATCGAAAGGTTCACAACTTCGAAATAGTGTATGGAATGCACACTGCAGCGAAAGTGCACTTAATCAAAAGTGCACTTACGCGAAGTTCAGTACAACGAACGGGCGTTGTACTGAACTTCTGTGCAGTACTCAAGGACCTTAGGGTTAGGGCACGGGTCATGGTAAGGGGATAGGCCATAGGGCTATCCCCTTACCATGACCTATGCCCTAACCATAAGGTCCGTGACAACTGCAGCGCAGTGAAGGACATAGCAATGTCCTCCACTATGGTGCGATAGTCACAAACCTTAGGGTTAGGGCATGGGTTAGGGTAAGGGGATAGATTTACTAACTATCCCCTTACCCTAACCCATGCCCTAACCCTAAGGTCTGTTAGTATCGCACCATAGTGGAGGACATAGCTTGTTTTTTGATGTCCTCCAGTGTGCTGCGGTACTTTCGGTGAAGTTCATTTTCGCAGAGGTTCACTTTCGTTAAAGTGAACTTTTGCGTAAGTGAGGCTTCCTATTACAAGTTCAAAGTTGTGAACTTTCGTTCTTGTAATAGGAATCCATATATATATATATATATATATATATATATATATATATATATATATATGAAGCTTTGCTATTTTTTATGAGGTTAAACTAATTAATCTTAATATCATTCTGTTTTAACTACTTGTATTCAATATATGCATAATACACCACTCATGTGTGTGGTTCATTGAGGTTTATGCTATGATTGACTACGTCACAGCTTTGATATGCAATGAGATGTCAGGTATAACTAATTATCACTCTTTTTGACAGTGCTGAAAGTTTGAGCACTGTCTTCATAAAGAAAGAACTGCAAGTGAGACTTTCAAAGCTACATAAGGTTCACAGTTCTATTTGTTTCCTAAAACTGCAGTATTCAAATTATTATAGTCTTTTTTTTCATTCTAATTGCTCTTTGCTTTCCCATATTGTCTGATTTCAGTCCAGTACCATTGACCTATATAACATTCAGGAACATTATTATTATTTCATGTTCTATATATTACCATCCTATATTCTTCCTTTGTACAGTGCAGTTCATAGGTTCATAGGTAGGTACTAGGTTATTGGTCCTAGGGCCTATATAAGCCTAGCCAAAGGTACCCTGGCTTTCGCCACCCAAGAAAATTATTTTCCTGTGCCACTGTCGAGCAGAGCCACAGAAGTGATCCCCGGGGTGAATTTCCTATCTCCGATCCAATCATCAAGATTTTTCTTGAAGAGTGCTAATGAGGAGCTTTGTTTGATATAGATAGGTAGTTTGTTCCAGAATATGGGAAGTCTCTGGGACAGGAATCTATACCTCCAGCATGTTCTGTTTATTGTGGTGATGAGGTTTAGGTCCCTAGAGCATGTAGCTCGTAGGGATTGGGATTTCTTTAAGTGGAGCATGTCTAAAAGCTCTGGGTTTGACATAGCTTTGTGTGTTAGGCAGAGATCGCCTCTGAGGAGGCGATATGCGATGGAGTAAAGCTGCAGTTTTTTGAGACGGTCTGCATAGGGCATCTCTTTGAGGCCGGTAATCCTCTTTGTGAGGTATTTCTGTGGCCTTTTCAGTTGTTGTAGATGTCTTGTGATGTACATACCAAAAGGGGCATTGTACTCTATAATGGGTCTAATGAGTGACGAGTAGAGGGGAACAATGACCTCTTTTTTCCTGGATGAGAAACCTTTTGTGATGAGGTGTGCCACATAGAAGGATGTCCTGACTACTGTGGTGATGTGATTATCAAAGGAGAGACTACTGTCCACCTGTGTCCCAAGCTCTCTTATCACACTTTCAATGTTAAGTAGACTACCACCTATGTGGTAATTCATGGGTACTGAGTTTTTACCAAAAGGGATGACAATGCACTTTTTGGCATTGAGCTTGAGGCCATGGCTTTGACACCAGGCATCTGTCTCAGCGAGGCCCTTTTGTAGGATGTCCACATCTTTTGGAGTTTTGATGATGGCTCCTAGTTTGCAGTCATCTGTGAACTTCGTTAGCCAAAGGCCTTCTGTGTTGGCCTGTACTTCAGAGAAGTAGATAACAAACAGGAGAGGACCCAGGACTGAACCCTGTGGTACTCCACTTGTCACTGGTCTGAAGTTGGATTTGGAGTCTGCTACTTTCACAGTGTAGGTTCTGTCAGTGAGCCAGTTGGCACCCCATCTTGTGACATAGGGATTTATACCTAGTTTAGTGAGTTTATCTATAATTCCAGCGTGGGGGATGGTGTTGAAAGCCTTGGCGAGATCTAGATAGGCTGTGTGAACCACCTTACCCTCATCTACAGCTTTGGTGACTGCTTCAAAGAAGTCTATCAGGTTTAGGAGACATGATCTGCCTTTTACAAACCCGGACTGGGTGGGGTCTTGAGTTTGGAGATTACCAATGTCATTGTTTATAAGTTCCATGATGATATGCTCCATAGTAAAGTATTCCTTTCTCCATGATCCACAATCTATCTGCTTGCTTAATATTTTAACTCTATTAACATTTATTTGCATTGGAAGCTTCATATACACAGGCATAGAGGTACATAGGTTGTTACTAGGCAAATAACCACTAGTGCCCTTACAAGCCTAGCTCTCCAGTCTAAATCATTTGGGTTCAAAGTATCATATGGGGGAAGGGGGGCATATTGATAGGTAGGTAGCTAAGGATTTGTAGGGGGCTGTTGGTTAGGATAATACTTTTCTTATTGGCAGCCTCTGCTCTGTCCATAAGGGACATGGGGGACCAGACTGGAGATAAATTTGTGATTTCACATCTAGTTGTCAAGGTTTTGTTTGAATAGAGTCAGGGATGCATTCTGTTTTACATGGATGGGGAGCCTATTCCATGAAGTAGGGATCCTTTGAGACACATATCTGTCTTTCTAGCATATTCTTTTTATGTTCAGATCCCTGGATCTAGTGTTTCTGGTGCTGTTTGCACATGTGTAACAGATATCAGGGTGAGGTCTGAAGAAGCCCAGTAAACAAGGCAAATATTCCCTGTCAGCAGCTTGTAGGAGACTGAATGCAGAGATAGAGCTTTTAGGTGATCAGGGTAGGACAGGGTGCTCATGCCCTGAATTGTCCTGGTGAGAAACCCTTGTGGGTGTTCCAGCTATTGCAAATGTCTGGTTAGATACATGCCAGAGGGGGCAGGGTATTCAATTATAGGTCTGATAATGGCTGAGTGGAGTGGTACTATAACTTCCTTGGACCTGGATGCCATACCCTTACCCATTTGTTGGTTGACATAGAATAATTTTATTCTTAGCATTGCTAAATGTTGGTCAAAGGCCACATTGTTGTCTACATATGTTCCCAGATCCCATACTACTGGGTCAACTCTTAGGGGTGTTTTATCAATGGAGTAATTACCCCCATTGACCGTTTCCCAAATGGCATTATAATACATTTTTTGTCACTGAGTTTTTGGCCATGACTTTGGAACAAGTCATTTGTCTGTGTTAAACTCACCTACATGATGTTTGTGTCTTGAGGGGAGTTTACAGTAGCTCCCAATTTACAGTTATCTGCAAACTTGGTAAGCCAGAAGCTTTTAACATTGGCCTTGACTTACAAGAAGTAGATGCCAAACAGGAGCAGGTCAAACATGGAGCCCTGTGATACTCTACTGGTGACCGGTCTCTTTGTGAACGTGGTCTTACTGATCTTGACTTCTTGGATCCCCTCTCAGAGCCAGCTGGCAATCCAGGCAGTTAGGTAATGGTTTACACCTAGTTCAGACAGCTTATCAAGAATGCCTGAGTGGGGTATTGTATCAAATGCTTTAGCCAAGTCAATATATGCTGTATGCACTGTTTTACCCTTATTCATTGCATTGGTGACCCCCTTAGAGACCTCTACCAGTTTAGTAGGCATGCCCATCCCTTAAGAAAGCCTAATTGGGATGGATCCAGTGTCTGTAGCTTGCCAATGCCCTTATTTATCATTTCCATAATAATTCATGCCATGGCTTTGCATACTCGGCTTGTTAAACTGATTTGTCTGTAGTTCCCTGGGTCAGTGGATGGTCCATCCTTGTGAAGAGGAATGACTGTTTTATTCCTCCATTTACTTGGAATGTAGCCTGTTTCATGGCTATAGCTGAGTGCCTCATGTGGTCCTGATAGGACATGTTCTGGACTGTTCAGGAGGTAACCTGAGATGATGTAAGGACCTGTGGAGATGGTGTTCTTGGCTTTAATGAGTGCTAACAACAACTGGTCTGTGATGATAGCTGGGGGAAGTATGTTGGAGAGATTTCACCTGGTGAAGGCTGGAGGGGTACGGTTGGGGGTGATGACTGAGCCGACTTTTTCAACCAGTGGATTTGCTATATAACCCTGATCTGTGTACATGGCATCATTCACCACCAGTTCAGTACACTGTTGCGTGTTACCCCTAAGGTTCTGAACACAGCTAAAGAAGGATCTCTGATTGCCCCTAGCCTGCTAGGCTATCCTGATCTCATAGTTGGCCTTGTTGGACTTAACTAGACCTCTCAGTTTCGTGTTTAGTTATATAACTGTCTGAACTAGGTGTAAACCGCACATAAGGCAGCTGTTTATTCTCAGCCTTACCACAGGATACGTGCCCAAGGAGTGGCGTATGGCAACTGTGGTCCCACTCCACAAAGGCGGCGCCTCTACGGACCCTGGTAATTACCGCCCCATAAGCTTAACAAGTCTAGTCTGCAAAGCTATGGAGAGGATCATAATGGAGCTCATAAACAAAGATATAGGGGACTTGCAGACATTGGACCCGACCCAGTTTGGCTTTGTCAAGGGAAGATCATGCCTTTTGAACTTGGTCGACTTCTTCGAAACAGTCACCAAGGCCATTGATGAGGAAAGGCAGTCCATACAGCCTACCTTGACCTTGCAAAGGCTTTCGACACAATACCCCACTCGGGTATTGTAGAAAAACTTACCAGCTTAAATGTAAACCCATATGTCACAAGATGGGTTGCAAACTGGCTTAAGGACAGAACCCACAGGGTTAGAGTTGCTGGTGCTGTGTCAGACTCCAAGCCGGTCACAAGTGGTGTCCCACAGGGCTCGGTCCTTGGCCCCTATTGTTTGGCATCTACTTCTCAGAAGTACAGGCCAACATGGGAGGACTTTGGCTGACAAAGTTTGCAGACGACTGCAAACTGGGCCATAGTGGAAAGTGCATCGGACACGGATATCCTTCAGAAGGGACTCACGGAAACAGATAGCTGGTGCCAGAGCCATGGCCTGAAGTTAAACGCCAAAAATGTATAGTCATACCCTTCGGGAAAAACAAGGTAACCCCAAGCTACCATATAGGTGGCAATCCACTAAGCACAGAAGAGGTTATCAGGGACCTAGGGACCCAGGTTGACAGTGGCCTTTTTTTTGACACTCACGTTGCTAAAGTGGTTAGAAAGACCTTCTACATTGCCCACCTGATCATGAAGGGATTCACATCCAGATCTAGTGAGGTCATTGTTCCCCTGTACTCTTCACTTATCAGACCAATGATCGAGTACAATGCCCCATTCGGGATGTATCTCACCCGACATCTGCAGCAATTGGAGAGACCCCAAAAGTTCCTCACCAAAAGGATAAAGGGACTCCAAAATCTGTCATATGCTGCCAGATTGAAGAAACTCCAGCTCTATTCAGTCGCATACCGTCTGCTCAGAGGTGACATGTGCCTGACATACAAGGCCATGTCCAACCCGGAATTAATGGACATGCTCCACCTCAAAAAATCCAAATCCACCAAAACCACTAGAGCAAGCGGCTTAAACCTTAGCACGGATATAAATAGGATGTGCTGGAGGGATAGATTTATCACTCAGAGACTCCCTATGCTGTGGAATAAAATCCCGGTCCAGGTGAGGCAGAGTACCTCGCTGACTCTGTTCAAGAGAAATCTAGACCTGTGGATGGGAGATCGTAGGTTTACCCCGGGAATCATCTCTGTGTCACTGCTGGACAGAGGCACAACAAACTAATGGGCACAGTATTTTTTCATATAAGGGGTGGCGTAAGCCACAAAAATTTGGGCTAGGCTTATAAATGCCTTAGGGCAGATAGCCTAGTATAAACCTATGAACCTATGAACCTATAAGAGAGCACTTGTCGTTAAGGTAGTTGGTTTTCCTGATTTTGGCCATGAGTTTTCTTCCTTTACCATGTACCCTGTTTAGGTAAGGATTCCACTAGTGGGGTTTGTTTTTAGTGTTTGTTTGGGCCTCTATGCAGTCATTCATATTTGTGTAGTGATTCTAGGTAGCTTTAGTCTTGGGACTGGGGCAGCCTTAAACTTTGACAAACTGTCTCTTAATAGAATGTAGATTGCCTTTGAGTAGTTCCTAATTGTTACTGGTTTAGATGGATTTACTGGGTTAATTTTTACTTCAAAACAGAAAGCTTTGTGATCCAATCTCACTAGTGAGGATTTGTCATGGGGTGTGGGGTACAACGCTTTCTCACGTTGATGAATACCAGATCCAGTATGTTTAATCTTCTGTATGGAGTGTGCACTCTGTTCCAGGGTGTTCATGTAAATAAAGTTCAAGAAGCATTGTGCCTGTGAGTTTGAGGCAGTGCACATTTGCCAGTTTATAGAGGGGTAGTTAAAGTCTGCTATGAATAGGTAAGAGTTGTGACAATCCAGGGGCATAGATGGTGACCTGTAATTAGCCATAATATGGTGAGGGACCCTACCTATGGTGACTTGTACGTAGAGTAGCTCCATGGTATCATCTTGTTTAACCAACCTGTAGATATGTTTCTTGCTAACATAGAGTGAAACACCTTCATTTTTGACACATCTGTGCTGTTTTTGGTCTAAACGTGTGGAAGACACTGTAGCCTTGCATGTCTGGAGCACTTTCTATGGCTTTAAACCAAGTTCTGGTCACAGCACAGACGTCTACATTCTCTAGAGTGAGGAGGACTTGAAGGGTGTGGAGATTTTTGTTTTGACTCCGGACATTGAGCAGGAACACCTTAAGGTTGCTTGTAGACTTTTTCACTATATTGGTAGTTTTGTCTTTTTAACATAGCATAAAAAGGACTCTAAGGGGGTGTATACAGTTTTAGCCAATATCCAAAATTCAAGGGGGAGGACAGGTGCAACGCATCCTTGGCAAAGCAAAGTGGTCTTTTGTCCACGTTCTCTCATGCTGACAGATATTGGATATCCCTGGAATGACACCAGAAACTAAGCCATTTATTAAAATCAATCATTTTATGTTTATACTGCGGCATTATCCTTGGTGAAGGTAGAATGCTGCTCAATAGAAGACTCATACCTATTTCTGACACATATTCCGAGAGAGCCATTATGACTCTTTTCATATAGTCCAGTGAGGTATTTCTCAGTTCATTTACTCTGATATGGACTATGATAGAATTATATTGGTAGCTGAGGTGTAGTGACTTGAGTGTGTGTGTGACAGTGTTAATTCTGGCTCTAGATACTCCACTAACCATGGTCTTCTGCTTGTCCAGCCTAGTGCGCGGGGCATCTCTGTGTCACACAATGGCAAAAGTATTAGGTAATGTGTATGCTTGCCTTATGGGCCTTGCATTTGGGGGACCATTAGGTGTAGGCTTATGTGGGATGTTTGGTGTTGCTTTTAGTGTGTGCTTTAGTGGTAACTGAGGAACAGTCCTGCCATTAGGTGGCTTTGAAGTTCTTTGATTTGGGAGGGTTTCTTATAAGTGACTCAGCATAAAACAATGTGTGTGTGTGTCAAGAATGGTATGTGTTTGGAATGCTGAGTGGGTATTCCTGACAGCCTTGTTTTTATGCAAGATTTTTGTCTCCTAGGAAGATGTTATTTACATCTCTCACAGACCATGTGATTTTCCTTTATGATTAACTGGTTGCCTGAGGACATGATGTGATTGCAGTGAACATTCAGCGTTCATATCACAATTGTTTTATTTTTTTGTTAGCTTAGTTAGGGAGAGCAGGCAAGCATGTAAGCAGAGGAGTTTGGCAAGCTGACAAGGAGTCAGTTGGCTGAGATGTGCCAGGCTAAAGGACTGGTGCATGCAATCCTGACTAAAGCACACATGATTGCAGCTTTAGTCACAGCTGCATTGTAGAATAGCAACCAGGAGGACAGTCAGACTAGCCTTGGAGATATACAATGCTCAGAAAATGGACAGCTCAACCTTTCCACAGAGGACTTAAAAACCCATCTGGAGTTAAAGAGACTTGAGCTAGAGGCCATGCATTTGGAAATAGAGGCAGCACAGAGACTGAGACATATAGAGACTGAGAAAAATGAGAAACTGCAATGTCTGAAGGCTGAGGAAAATAAGATACTGCGATGCCTGGAAGTTGAAGAGAAGGACAGACAGAAGCAACATGAAAAGGAGATGCAGACTCTTTGCCAGAGTCATGAAGGTAATGAGGAAGGGAGCAACTGACCACAGAAGCAAAAAGATTTCTTCCACAATTTACAGAGGGGAGTAATTTTGATAGTTTAATTCATATGTTTGGGAGGATATGTAAACAGTATAATGTTGACCAAGGGGTCTGAGTACAGTTCTTACTCCATGGTAAAGCTGCAACTGTAATTTCTAAACTGTCTGATACTGATTGTTTAAATTATAAGGTTGTAAAGAACTGTCTTTTAGAATGTTTTAAGTTAATGCCTGAAGCTTATAGGAAAAAGTTTCATGAGCACAGACACAAACACAAGGCAGATGAAAGTGTGTGTGAATATGTTGCTAAACTAAGCACTTATTTTCATAGGTGGGTGAGTAGATGTCAGGTCACCACTTTTGAAAGGCTAATAATAAAGATTTTGAAGCCAGCCAGAAGGCTAGAACAAAGTTTTAATCTAAAACTCTTGAAAGTAACAAATCCACTTGGTTAAGTAACAAATCCACTTGGTTAAGTAACAAATCCACTTGGTTAAGCACTTTTGTCTACATTAAGACATCCTCAGAACCAAGACATATAAACTGTCTTTCAGCTTTTCCCGGTTAGGGGTCGCCACAGCGGAACTCCGGTCCACTAATGATTGGCAGTAGATTTTTACGTGCTGGCTTGCCGGGCCTAACGCACAACCTTCAATGAAGGAATGCCCATTCACGCATGTCGACACACAGAAGACGCTCTAACTGAGAATCGAATATACAACGTCTAAATATGAGGCGATAACGCTACCGCAGCAGCACCACCGCAGTAGAGAACCAAGACAAATAGTGAAGTAAAAACTGTTAAATACAGTAGTGAAGTAAAAACTTTTAAATACAATACAAAGCCACACCCATATGAAACCTTCAGTAGAACCAATCAACCAATTAAACATAGCAAACAGAAATAAAGCAAGAGTAACTAGATGTTACAGCTATAGTACTGAATATGATAGACGCTTCATATACTTTAAAATATAAGCGAATGTTTTTCTCACTTCACTTGAAATTGAAATGTGTTCATTTAATCCTGGTAGGTTAGTTACATCTAACCTAATCTGCCACAACATTTCCCTGTGTAATAAAATGTTCTCTCAGTCTCCCGAAAATGGTTTTGTTGTAGTTTGTTCAAGTATCAAAAAAACAAACTTTCTGAAGTTTTGACAACATGCAGCATGCCTTGCTAATGCACTTCTATTGTCCCCCTTTCTTATGCTATATACATGCTGATATATTCATTGTTTCAAACTATTCTTAGTCTTTCCTATATAAAATGCGCTGCATGTGCAGCAAGTAGCAAGATAAATATTTTTTTCTGCTCTACAGTTTAAACATTTTACTGTGTCCCAATGATTAATAATGTTCAAAAGTCCATTGTCCTTATTCACATTAATATAGGAACAGTATGCACATTGGTGACATTTTCTAGTCATAGGTACACCCCTGCTCGTACAACTTCTTTCCAACATCATCTTAACTTTCTGCTTGCTTTTATATGTGAAAAATGGTGGAGATTTAAATAAATGACAGCTGTTACTATCAACTTGTAACAACATCCAGTTTCTATTGATAATCTTTTCAATAGCCTTAATATCAGTTGTATAATGCAACACCATATTTGTATTCGGTGTTAATACTCTAGTCATTTTGTTTTCCATTGTGTTGACTGTGCTTGTCGCACCATGTTTAATAATGGGTACATATTTATCCTGTCTCGCAACCCAGACTTCACCTATAATTTTCTCCAATAATTCTATGGAATATCCCCTATCAATAAACATTTTTTTAATTGCTGTAAATTCTTCTAAACAATCAGAAGAATCAGAAGTGAGACATGAAGCTTGGATTAGCTGACTCTTAACTACCCCCTTTTTTCTGATAAATGGGGTGGCAGCTCATGTAATGCAAATATGTGTTACAAAATGTAGGTTTCCTAAAAATTCTAGTAGCAAGAGTAGCATCACCTTTGTTAAAAAATAAAATATCTAGGTAATTCATCACTTTCACATCCTGTTTAAATGAAAACTTCAAAAAGTCAGAACTACTTTGCATAAAATTGAAAAACATTTCTAACTGTTCCCCAGTGCCTGTCCACAAGAAAAATAAATCGTCCAAAAATCTAAAATAGACCAGGCAAAACCTATATAGTGGGAATTTGAACAAAACTTTGAGTTCCCACCATAACATGACTGTGTCCGCAAACAGGGGGGGGGGGGGCGCATGCAGCGCCCATCACAACCCCCTGTTTCTGTTTGTAAAATTCACCTTCAAATGTCAAAAAATTGTTACTTAGCACCAGTTCCATGAAAACGCATAGTGTTTCTTTCTCGTCATCGTGAAGATCACTATATTTAAAAATTATGTCTCTAAACCAATCCAAGCCAGTTTCTTGAGGGATTACTGTGAAGAAACTGTTCACATTACATCACCAAAATAACTCCATTTGGTATCACCACAGTTTGTAACTTACTGAAAAGGTCCCAAGACACTTTAAAATGTGGGGAAATCTAGCAAAAAGATGCTTAAGTCTCACATCAACATATTTTGCTATGGGTTCAGTCACAGACCCCCTTGCTGCAACTATTGGACGTAGCGGTGGGTCTTCTTGATTAGAGTGAATTTTAGGAATCCCAAAAATCTTAGGTAGTAGTGGATTTTCTACCCACAAATAATCATAGAGGGGTTTGGAAATGGAGTCGAATAACAACAGTTCATCAAGTACAATCTTCACAGACCTGTATGCTAGATTTACTTCGTTCAGGGAAACTACCCCATATACTTCAGTGTTAAGCAAATTCATCATACGACCACTATAGTCTTCCGAATCCATAATGACCAATCCCCCTCCCTTATCATGCTTCATACAATGAATTCCTTTGTTTTGCCTGATTTCATAAAGCAACTGACTCTCATCTTGAGAGAGATTGTAAAATCTACAACGTTTGTTCCCCAACAATGATCTTAATTCCCTTTCACATTGCCTTTCAAAAATGTTAATGGCTGGATGCAATGGAGGGTTAAACGTACTGGACCTTTTAAAATCATAATTTTCTCTTGTTTCTGATCCCCCACCATCATACATAACCCTGAAATTAAGTTTGCGACTAAACATTTTTAGATCGAGTATGATGTCCTCTACTCAGGCTCCTTTTGCAGGAATAAATTTAAAAGCTTTCAAAAATAGACTGTGATGTTGAAGCCCTATAATCATACTCTGAAAGTTGTAAATGTTGAAATTGTAAAATGAAGTCATTTTTACAGTACCTGATCTATTAATACTGCAGCATGCTCCTGGAATTGACCCATTTAATTCTGATAATTATGGCCATTTTTGAAATTTTGGTACCTCCTGCCATTCATCGGTTGATGCCCTTGTCCCTGCCAATTGTTCACCTGCTTTCTCCCTGCTAGTCTCTCCGACCATCTCGGTCCTTCTTGCTCCAAAGGGGCCTCATCCTGCATTGTTCCTTGTTCATCACCGACAATGGGGTCATATATACCATTCTGAATTCCCCTGGTTGAAAAGGGTAATGGATTGACTGTCTTCCTCTGGTATTCGTCGTTGTCACGTTTAATTTTTTTATCTTTTCGCATCCTGATAGTGCCCATTTTGCACTCAGTGTATTCAAACACTTTATTGAACCTTATTTTGTGATCTTGAAACTGCACATCCACAGTAATGGACTCCACAGTTTTAGCGATCTCCTGTTTATACTCATTCATCCTTCTTTCGTTGTCTTTAATCAATAACCTTGTCAATTCCAGTCTGGTATGATCGAATAACTCAGTAAGCTCAACATGAAAAACTGAGTTTGCTTCAAACCCCTGGGGGTACTTCCAAACTCGTAGTTTTTTAGGTACAAGCAATCTCCTCACACTTTCTTCCAAAAAATAATTGTCCAATTGTAATGTTTTGAACTTATACAGTAACTTCTCTAACTACCCAATCTGTTCTAAAATCATCAGAACTCGCCCAGAGTCTGACAAAATAGGTTCTGTTACTTGACCACCACCCAAATTGTTGAGCCAAGCTGGCTGGCTTCATCATCTTTATTATTGGAATTGTTTCGCAGCCTGGATACTTGTGGATTATTTTGGTTACTGTGTTGAGTTCTATAAGGATCCTACTATGTCAGCTGGCAACACACAGGTTTTATTTTCTGATGCACCACCCAACTCAAATGGGAATGACGTTGGGATGTTAACACTTTTCTTACAACAGCTTTCACAGTCTGTGACTTTGTTAAATGATAATCTTAATGGACTAAGTAATGTACGTCAAAATAATCAAGGCACAACTGTTAAAACCATCGTGACAACACGGCTTTTGTTACTTGGCGTGGAACCATGTCTGACTTCTCTTCAGTTCCGAAAGTTTGCTTGAAATAAGGTTCAATCAAGTGTTTGAATACACTGAGTGCAAAATGGGAGCTATCAGGATGCGAAAAGTTAAAAAACCTAAAAGTGACAATGGCGAATAACAGAGGAAGACAGTCTATCCATTACCCTTTTCAACCAGGGGAATTCAGAATGGTATATATGACCCCACTGTCGGTGATGAACAAGGAGCAATGCAGGATGAGGCCCCTTTGGAGCAAGCAGGACCGAGAAGGTCGGAGAGGCTAGCAGGGCGAAAGCAGGTGAACAATTGGCAGGGACAAGGGCATCAACCGACGAACAGCAGGAGGTACCACAATTTCAATAATGGCCAGAATTATTGGAATTAAATGGGTCAATTCCAGGGCATGCTCCAGTATTAATAGATCAGGTACTGTAAAAA
Source organism: Protopterus annectens (assembly GCF_019279795.1). Lineage (NCBI taxonomy): Eukaryota > Metazoa > Chordata > Ceratodontiformes > Protopteridae > Protopterus > Protopterus annectens. The sequence goes on from NC_056737.1 coordinate 1,866,165,427, forward strand.
TTACTTCATTTTACAATTTCAACATGTACAACTTTTCGAGTATGATTATAGGGCCTCAGCATCACAGTCTATTTTTGAACGCTTTTAAATTTATTTCTGCAAAAGGAGCCCGAGTAGAGGACATCATACTCGATCTAAAAATGTTTAGTTGCAAACTTAATTTCAGGGTTATGTATGATGGTGGGGGGATCAGAAACAAGAGAAAATTATGATTTCAAAAGGTCCAGTATGTTTAACCCTCCATTGCATCCAGCCATTAATGTTTTTGAAAGGCAATGTGAAAGGGAATTAAGATCATTGTTGGGGAACAAACATTGTAGATTTTACAATCTCTCTCAAGATGAGTCAGTTGCCTTACGAAATCAGGTAAAACAAAGGAATTTGTTGTATGAAGCCTGATAAGGGAGGGGGATGGTTCATTATGGAGTCGGAAGACTACACCCCATTTATCAAAAAAAAGGGGGTAGTTAAGAGTCAGCTAATCCAAGCTTCATGTCTCACTTCTGATTCTTCTGATTGTTTAGAAGAATTTACAGTAATTAAAAAAATGTTTATTGATAGGGGATATTCCATAGAATTATTGGAGAAAATTATAGGTGAAGTCTGGGTTGCGAGACAGGATAAATATGTACCCATTATTAAACATGGGGTGACAAGCACAGTCAACACAATGGAAAACAAAATGACTAGAGTATTAACACCGAATACAAATATGGTGTTGCATTATACAACTGATATTAAGGCTATTGAAAAGATTTCAATAGAAACTGGATGTTGTTACAAGTTGATAGTAACAGCTGTCATTTATTTAAATCTCCACCATTTTTCACATATAAAAGCAAGCAGAAAGTTAAGATAATGTTGGAAAGAAGTTGTACGAGCAAGGGTGTACCTACAACTAGAAAATGTCACCAATGTGCATATTGTTCCTATATTAATGTGAATAAGGAAAATGGACTTTTGAACATTATTAATCATTGGGACACAGTAAAATGCTTAAACTGTAGAGCAGAAAAAAATATTTATCTTGCTACTCGCTGCACAAGCAGCGCGTTTTATATAGGCAAAACTAAGAATAGTTTGAAACAATGAATATATCAGCATGTATATAGCATAAGAAAGGGGGAGAATAGAAGTGCATTGGCAAGGCATGCTGCATGTTGTCAAAACTTCAATAAGTTTGTTTTTTTGATACTTGAACAAATTACAACACCATTTTCAGGAGACTGGGAGAACATTTTATTGCACAGGGAAATGTTGTGGCAGATTAGGTTAGATGTAACTAACCCACCAGGGTTAAATGAATACATTTCAATTTCAAGTGAGTTGAAAAAAACATTCACTTATATTTTAAAGTATATGAAGCATCTATCATATTCAGTACTATAGCTGTAACATCTAGTTACTGTTGCTTTATTTCTATTTGCTATGTTTAATTCGTTGATTGGTTCTATTGAAGGTTTCAAATGGGTGTGTCATTGTATTGTATTTAAAAGTTTTTACTTCACTATTTGTCTTGGTTCTGAGGATGTCTTAATGTAGACGAAAGCGCATAAACAAGTGGATTTGTTACTTTTAAGATTTTTAGATTATAACTGTGTTTTAGCCTTCTGGCTGGCTTCGTCATCTTTATTATTGGAATTGTTTCACAGCCTGGATACTTGTGGATTATTCTGGTTACTTTTGAAAGGCTGGCAAACCTTTTGATGAGGGAACAAGCCCTTAGCACTTTGCCTGAGGACATGAGAATCTGTTTAGCTGAAAGACAATGAACTACTGCAGATGAGTTGGGAAAGAAGGCAGACCTATACCTAGCAAGCAGGGCATCACTGCACAGGAAAGGGACACCCAGTACTGCTCAGGGGTCTAAGGGAACCCATGGTGGCCAGCTCAGACTACCCCAAGTTTGTCCACCAGTAGCAGGAGAAGCCACTGGTCCAGGTCACATCCAGGATCAAGGGTTAAATGTTTTAAATGCAACTAGTAGGGCCATGTACCATACAGATGTCCATGGAGGCAAGGTGAGGAACAAAAGGTGGGAGAGCCAGTAATTGGGAATGACAAAATGCCAGCAGTAAGTTATCTCGAGACAACAAGAGTACCAAACTACCACAAGAGGATTTATCCTATCTTAGTGAATGGGAAAGAGGCAATTACTAATAGAGACACAGCCTCTGACCTAACGATTGTGAAGCCTGCAATGGTTACAGAGGTGCACTACTTGCTTGGGCAGTCTACTCCAGTCAGAGCTTCAGGTGGGTCCCCATTACAAATACCTTTATCTAGGGTTCACATTGACAGGGAGGGTGGAAAAGGAAGCCAGCAAGTAGGTGTGTTTGAGGATATTCCTGCAGGTGCCCTGATAGGGAATGATTTTGATAATGCAGTACCTTGTGCGCATGGAGTTACATGCAGTCAGGCTTAGAGACAAGCATGTGGGTCTGGTAGCCTGAGGGAGACCCAGACAGATGGCACACTTGCAGCCAGGGCTGGTGAGGTGGTTTCTTCAGGGAGGGACCTACCCTGTAGCAGTGAGACTGAAGGTGAGCCACAGCTCCTTGTGGGTACTGATGTTCTGTTGGACAGAGAGACTGCAAGGGCAGAGGTGAGTAGTAGTCGTACCCAGGCTGACAGTGAAGCACCGCTGTCAGAGAATGCCAGACTTCCTGTGGAAGGGGAGCTGGGAAGGGTTACTAAGAGAGAGTTGAGACAGGTTAATCTCTCAGACCCTACATTAAAAGGGCTGAGGGGGTAGCTAGTGAGGCACCTGATTCTCAAGAGAAGGGGGAAATGTGTATACTGTGACAAAAGGTTACTGTATAGAAAGTGGACCCATGAAGAAAGGCTACAGGGTGACAGAATACAGCAGTTGGTAGTGCACAGAAGCTACCATCTGGCACTTCTAGCCATAGCCCATGATATTCCCTTTGCAGATCATATGGGCATAAAACATATGAAGAGACATATTACGTAGAACTTCTATTGGCCTGAGATTTCCAGAGATATACTAGTGTACTGTAGGACCTGTGAGCAATGCCAAAAGGTAGGCAAGGCAGGAGACAAGGTGAAAGTTCCTTTGATGACTTTGCCTGTGATTGAGGAGCCATTTCAGAGGGTAGGTATGGATATTGTGTGGCCTTCAAGTATCCCAAGTTCCACAGGGAAAAAGTATATCCTAGTGGTAGTAGATTATGCTACCAGATACGCTGAAGGGGTGGCTCTGTCCCCCATTGAGGCAGAAAAGTTGACACACACTTTGTTAGAGAATTTTCAGCAGGGGAGGTTTCCAAAAAGAAATACTCACTGACAGAGGTGCCAATTTCTTGTCAGACCTGCTGGCTTGTCTGTGGAACTACTGTGGGGTAAAGCACCTAAAGGCCACCCCTACCATCCCCAGGCTAATGGTCTTATTAAGAGGTTAAACTCTACACTCAACATGATGCTACAGGTATTATCAGACCAGTTTAAGAGGGAGTGGGACAAAGATTTGCCCCATCTGTTGTTTGCTTACAGAGAGGTACCCCAGGAATCCACAGACTTTTCACCCTTTGAGTTGTTGTATGGGCATAGGGTAAGATGACCTCTAGATCTGATTTGAGATGAGTGGAAGGGTGAGTGTAAATCCCTCAAGGAGTCTGTTGTGGCATATGTCCTAAACCTCAGGACAAGACTCAAGGAGCTCATGGGCTTGGCACAGGAGAACCTGGCAGAAGCCCAGCAGCAGGAAAAGGTCTAGTATGATAGAAATGCTTGAGCTAGAGAGTATGCTGTAGGACAGCAGGTAATGGTTCTCATTCCTGTTAGACACAACAAGTTGCAGGCAGCTTGGGAGGGACCCTACAAGGTGGTAAGGAAGGTCAGTGATGTTAACTACATGGTAGAACTGCTAGGCAGGAGGCAGGGGCACAAATTGCACCATGTTGATATGATGAAACCTTACCAGGATAGGGAGGCCCTTGTGCTGATTATATGCAGTGGATGGCAGGATACGTTTGAGAGGGATCGGGTGGCTGATCTCCTCAGTGAGGCTTGGACTGGCACCTTAGAGGAAGCTATAGCAATGTCCCAGCAGTTATCCCCTACTCAGGTTTGAGAAATCCTAGCAGTTTTGCAGGAGTTTTGGGGCATGTTCTCTGAGAAACCAGGGTACACCCACTTCTATTTCTATTCTATTCTATTCTATTCTATTCTATTCTATTCTATTCTATTTCATTTGTGAATATTGATATGGTTTATACAGAACTGTATGTTATGGACTGAGCTTCAAGAATGTAACCACAGCATATCCTCCTGGAATATAGAAGATTAACTTACAAAACTTCAAGGAAATAAGTTGAAGCTAAGGGCTTTATGATGTGCTATAAAAGTTAGTTTCAATGCAGCAAGAAGACAGGGTGTCTACAGTTAGAAGTTTTTTTGTTGTCCTGGAGAAAAGTCATTACTAGGTTTAAAATGTAAAAGGGTTTAATTGTTTTATGACTTCTAGTTCTGGGCAAACATCTGAGAGATATGTATTTTTAACACAGAAATATTAGTTTCTGTTAGCCTGGAAAATGAAGGCAGGTGACAAAGAGTGATGTCATCCAGGCTGACCCAGCAGTAATATTTAATATTGATTTAAGAACTCTCTCAGAGAAAGACTGTGCATTTTATATTTTGTCTTTCACCTGGAAACACCCATCATCAGCACTTCTGCCTGTGTGTCATCTGTAAGTAATACTTAGGGCATAGAATATCTCTTAGATATAGATAGGAATATGGTAAAGATTAGTTTAGATGTTTTCTGCATTTATTTGAGACTGTCCTGCAATGTTGTTTTAAAATATTTCCTGTGATTCTGAACTCTGTAGTTACTGTGTTGATTGGGTATTGTCTTTTTCTTTTATTATTTTTTTATTAAATATATTTAAACCTATATTTGTGGATGATATTTGTGAGACATATTTAAGCTCTTAGAGTACTTGCATATGTATTTGGTGACACTGTAAAGGCCACTCCTAAATAGCGTTGCGAATCTTTGTCACACTTACCATTTGGATAATAGTAACATTACAGAGTAGGACTGATCACCCTTTGTAAGGGCCTTAAATAGGTGATAAATAGTGGTTGGTGGCAGTGATAACTACCTTATAGTCTGTGCAGAATGGAGCATAGCTAGTAAACCTGTGCCAGACTTCCCTAGGAGTCTCTGTGTGTTTGTATATAAATCAAAGTGTGTGTGTGTGTGTGTGTGTGTGTGTGTGTGTGTGTGTGTGTGTGTGTGTGTGTGTGTGTGTGTGTGTGTGTGTGCGTGTGTGAGCTACCTGGGCAGGGACACAAAGCACTGGTTGGACACAGAGGGTGCTGGAGGTCTTGGCTTGACCCTCTCAGCTGAGATCTTAACCCTGTAGCTGATCCAGTGGGGAGTCTTATTGGGGATCTGCAGAAAGAGGGAGAAACCAGCCCAAGACTGACTGTGATCTCTGTGTGCTCTCAAGGGAAATTGTACTTTACTGTGTGTGTACTTGTAATCCTCCCATTGTGTACATTCCTCACTGTTCCAGTGGTGAGGACTGAGGCTCCTTGATTACTGGACCAGTGCAGGGGCATCACAAGACAAATGACTACTTTTTCCCAAAAAATATTATACATAAATGCTTTAAAAATGTCCTAAACAGTAGTGATCACTGTATAAAACAAGTGCAAGTGCATTTAACCAAGGAAATATTCTTATATTAGCTTGTGTGGCTCTGGCTGCAGTTAGAACACTGGAAAGGCATTGCAGGGCTCATTATAACTAGACTGTTTTATGGGACATCAGTAGCAAGCAAAATAATTAAAAAACTGTTAGGAGAAAAATAAAATGTTAAATCTAAATTTTATTTGTAATTACAAATTACAAATGCATAGTTGCATCTTTAGTACTCAGTAGCAATGGTCAGCATACTGCAGACTGTATGTTTTCATAAATTACTAGGTTTAACAGCTGGAAAACAAAGGAATTCACATTGAAATCCCTTTAAACCTCAATGTAGAAAGCAACAACTTGGGTAAAATACAAAGGATGATATCCCACCAAACATTTTCATTCTTGTCCCCGGAATGTTGAACATTGTTGTGAAGATAGATTATAGGGGCAGGTTAAATATCTGGCACAGACCAGACTGCATAACTTGAAATCGCATTAACTCATTTAATCCTGAACAGCAGGAGGAAGTTAATTAACACATTTGCTTCCTGTGATCTTCTAAGCCAGGAAACTACTTCCTTCCTGAGAGCTTTTCTCCAAAATCTTTTACTAGAAATGCAATTCAACTGATTTATAGTATTTGTTAAATGGTGTGAGTTACAAAACAATTGTAAATATTTTAACTCTTTGGTAGACAGTGCCCGATACATTGGTGTTCGTATCAAACATTTGTTTGTAGATACTGATTTTATATTGCAGAGTTATAAAAGAAAAGCTGCATTTTGTTTGCTAAAAATACTAGTGTTATGTTCAAACTTATATCTCTGTGTGCACAATTGATGCAAGATATCAGTGAGGAAATTTCGCACCTGTTCAAGATCTTTACAATGATGGTTGATAGAAAGGGATAGCATACTGCTGTTTTGTGATATTGCCAAATCTGTGCAAATTATGCATATAATAATTTCACGATATTTTAAAATAAAATTAAACTACAAAACCTTTTTGTGTTAGATAGCAATGTGTTGTATAGTATGGCATCATTTGTTCACTTGCAGGTCACACAGCTTTTATAAGATTAATGCAGTTATTAAAATTTAGGTAATAGTCATAACTACTTTACAAAAAGAGCATTTACATCTCATGATGATTTCACATTACCTACCATGTTTTAATGTCATTTTGTTTCTAATGTGCACTGTTGAATACACCACCCCAGTGTGACAGTACCTCACTATATTTTTGCATTACTAACATAAACATGGAAATATCCTATTTTTCATCAGTTTTTGTAAACACTCCCTAATAATTCCAGCTCTGCATATACCCTGCTGACCATTTCACTGTTGTGCTTAGCAAATCATGTCAGCTTGTAGATGTCAACTACTGCCTTAGTTACATATAGGTACCTTTAACAGGACTTCAAGAATTAGACTTTGAAAACAGTGACATATATACTCATTTCAGGAGTACAGGGACGTTTTCTATACAGACAAGTATACTCTTACAGGATCTGTAAGAACTCTGCCTTCCTAGCATCTATACTCTTGTCAGAAGTAATGAGTACACAAACTAGATGTGTTATCAACTTACATGTGTGCATCCCCACACTGAGAGCCAATGCAAAGCTTTTGGCTTAGGGAAATTGTGTACCATCATTGATATTGTTATTTGCACTACAGCTCAGATGTTTTAGACCAGCTTATCATCAAAATCTATTCCTAGTAGTCCGGTACAAAACGTATTTATTCATTTTTTTGATACTGACTTTATTCTATTCAAGGTCAATATAATGTCAGAGTGTATATAGGCAAGTAATAAATATGTGATATAAATCAGACCTGGAGAAGACACTAGGCCATCACAGGATTCAAGCGCACATATACTTTCACATGTCTCACTCACACCTACCGGTAATTTTGAAGATGACTCTCTACAGCATGTGTCATAAAAATGGGAAAAAGGAGATAATTTGCAGAAATGTAAAATTTTACAGGTGCACCTGTGTTCAGGTAGTTCTAAACATGCTGCATCTTGACTCCACCTAACAATTAGTGGAAACAGTTAATTTCAACCCATTCTTCAAAGTGCATTTTTTAAAGACATTCATCATTTTTGGGTCTGATGCTTCACATATTAACCAGGGTTTACCATGATAAGCAGTTAAATTCAAACCACATGGCTTTTGCAACACACTGTTATAAGTCATTTCTAGATTGTCCCTCTCTAGGCTTTGGATCAAGGGGTTGGGAGTTGGCTTAATGGTTAAGGTGTTACCGTGCATACACATAAAGTACAGGGTTTGATCCTTAACATTGAGGTAAATTGGCTAGTCTTAAAATAGCCCACAAGGCAGCCAGTCTAGTACTTAGAAATCCCATGTCTGTATTGCCTCCTGTAACCATACTTCGACAGAAGTAGTTTCACAGGCCAAGCTCCTTGGAATCACTACAGACAAAAACTTGAAATGTAACATTCAGCTAAAAAAGCAATCAAGAAACACACAACCTACTTAGCACCCTCTATAGAATAAAACCTTACTTAATATAGCAAGGAAGAATATTGCTTCAACATACCTTTTATCTACCCTATCATATGATGCTCCTACCCTAATTAATCTCCAGTCTTCTCAACCTCAACTCCTCGGCAGCGTTTTCATGAAAGTAGCAACATTTGCAGTGAATAAGGCCCACAGGGCACATCAATGTCTAGTCTGCAAGCTACTCCATTGAGATGACTGCCACAATTCCCTAACCTTCTCAACTAACAATAGCTCAGTCTCTCATCTACACCACAGAAAAATACCCTGGTCAAGCCCGTACTTTCATCTACTCCCCAGAAAATGCCCCAGTTTAGTCCACACTCGACAACTATATACCCCCAAAAGAACTCTTAATTCAGGAGATAAACATCTAATGAATGTGACCAGATCCAGTAACCTATTGGAAGATTTATTTTTCTCATCCCACATCTCAAAAGCCTGGAATTCCCTTTCACTCTCAATTAGACAGCAAAACGAACTAAAAAGCAAATACAAAATCAATGCAAACAGCACATGCTGGAGACTTGGCTCTGATCATGCTCCACCCCAGACTAATAGCCAGTTATTTACTCCTGCTTATACTTCACACTATAACTCCTAACTCAATACCTTCCTACCTAAAACTCCTTCTGTGACTTCTTTCTAAATCTACTGCTTCCAATTATCCCCTACTCATGCCTCAACAAGAATGTTATCACATTGGTACCCAATCTTTAAATGTTTTCATGGCAACTGTAAGTTTCAGTGCTTTTCAATGTATTTGATTTATGATACTTGTATCAACTTTAATACAAAATGTTTTCAATGCCTGCTCAATATTATCAGTGTATCTCCAGTTTCTATATGTAAAGTTATCTATGTTGACCGTATTTTCATTGTTTTTGTTACAGAGCTTTTCTCACTGGTTCTCCACTGGCAATGCCCCATCAGACCATCCCAGTAAAAAATGCCAATACAAAATGCAAATAAATAAATAAATAAATAAATAAATAATTACCTATAAATTACCTATAGACACCCCATCAAAAACTCTCATAATCAACAGTATCATATATTTCAAAGAAGTATTGCAGGATCAAGGTATTAGACTTTTTCTGATATTTCACAGACCAGATTGTCACTGAACACTTTTACAAGAGGAGTCTTGCAATAGATAAGCCACAGGCTCCTCAACAATAGTAGATGCAGATGTGCACTTTTTTCATATACGGGGAGATACAATTATTTTTGCAACATTGTGGTTATTTTAAGAGTTTGCTAAGGAAAAAAAAAACTCTCAGCAGGAAACAGTGAACAGTTTGATAGGACTCTCATCCTGAAACATAGAAAAACTTATTGCAATACACTGAGAAAGTTTCTCACCTTACTCATGAGTGCTAATCCTAACCCTGTCCCTGACCATCACTATCCTTTTGTTTTGCTTCATTTTGTATTAGACATCACTGTAGTTGTGCAGCCTTGCTCTGCCTCAGAGTTAACTCTGCAGTGATTCATGTATGTGGTGGCAAAGATGGTAGATACTGACCATGGTGTAAGTGGTCTTTACCCTACTGGTGGAAAATGTTTCAGTTCTCAATAATCAACTGCCTGAGGTTCACTTTTCAGAGGTTCCAGTAAGCTCTGCAAGAAATCTCTGCCAGAAAGATGTGCTAACATTTATCTGCTTTTTGTAGTGATTTCTCCTTTTTTGAGTTGGTGTGATCACAAAGTTGGTATATCTATATATATTAGCCCTGTAAGCCGTTAACAAGCTTATTCCTGTGGAACAGAGTTAGATTATCTCAGCCTCCATTTGCATACTTTGTGTTCTTGAATGAAACACTTAACTAGACAGAGCAAGGACCAGGTATGCCTTTTGTGCCAGGAATAGATTACATCTCAGTAGTCTGTAGGGAGGATAGAGATAGGGCTTTGAGGCAATCTGCATATGACCTTATGTTTATGTCTTCTATTCTTTTTGTATAGGACCTTTGTAAGTTGAACAACATAGAAAGATTTCCTTACTACCTTGGCCTTGTGTTGGTCGAAGGCCAGGTTATGGCATACATGTGTTCCCTGATCCCTGACTAGTGCAGCAACTTTTACAGGAGTTTTATCAATGAAATAATTTCTTGGGTTGGCCAACTTCCCTAAAGGTACTATAAAGCATTTTGTGTCTTTCAGTTTGAAGAGTGTCTTTGGCACCAGCCATTTGTCTGTTATACTCTCTTGTAAGATATTTGCATATTAAGGGGATTCTATAACTGCTCCAAGTTTGTAATCATTTGCAACATGGTCAGCCAGAAACTTTTGACATTGGCCTTGACTTCTAAGAAGAAGATGCCAAAGTGGAGCAGGCCCAGCACACAGCCCTGAGGGACTCCACTAGTGACTGGTCTCTCTGTGGAGGTGGACTCACCAATCATAACTTCCTGGGTCCTATCTGTGTGAAAGTTGGCTATCCAGCACTTTATATAAGGGTTAATGCCTAATCCCATAAGTTTGTTAATGATGTCCAAGTGGGGTATTGTATCAAGAGCTTTGTCTGGTCAGTGTAAGCAGTCTGCATTATTTTATTCCTCATCCATTGCCTTGGTGACCTTCTCAAATAAGTTATCAAGGAGGAGTGCAGCACTGAGGTGCATCCTGTAGCACAGAGTTTGATTCCTTACCACCTTGCTTTGCCTAGTAAGTGACACTCATTTAAGCAGATAGAGCTCCTACACTACCTCTCAAAAGAACATGTGCCCATTGAGCTTACTTTTAGTTAACAAATGTATAAATGAAAAAAAGGCTCTGTAACAGAATTTTCAGACAGGCTTAGTAAGATGTAAGGCACATATTTATCCATCATTAATTAAAGTATACCTGATCAGCAAGCATGCACTTCAGCCATAAGACTACAGAGCTGGCATCATCAGTACAGACCATTTTAGGCTGTCCTGCATTAAACCAGCCTTCATACTTTTTAAAATTAATTAATTGATTAATTAATGTATTTATTTATTTATTGATATTTGAGTACCGGGAAAGTCCAGCTGGGTAAAAGCCCATCTTCAGCGGAGGCCCAGGGAGAAAAGCTCCAAATTATTACAAAACATTTTAAGAACAATAATTTTACAATCTCCAAAAATAAAACAAAAACATCTGTAGTTTAAATAATGATAACAATAATTAGGTAAACAGGCCTGGAAAGAGAAAAAACTCACATCAAAGATGTAACAGACTCAAAATCTGTTTAGCTATCAGTCATTTCTATGCCCTAAATAAAGTCTACACTGTGATCATGAACAGAAAATAATCATCAAAAATGCAACAGCAAGTCCTCTAAGAAAACAGCCAAGTGGGCATATGGCTGTACCTAGTCTTTGTCACCTGTGTGAACTGGTGAATCTCAGACAAAACAGAAACAAATTCAAGAAACTCCTAGCAGCTTCATAAATACAAACCACAATTGCATAGGGCTTGTACATAGTAAAGACTAAATACCAGAACCATACACATTTTATAGTTCCCATACAAAACTGGCTTGTCTACCACACTGAGCCATAATGTAGCTGGCATAACCTAGATATGCAGCACGTGTAAAGAATGTTAGATAAACCTATCCAAATAATGCTAGATAACCACAGCCATGACTCCTAAAGTGTAACATGCAAGCCATCTTGAGCAGCATCAAGCTATTTCACTTGAAATGTAAGCCAATATAAATTTTCCCCTGGTATGTCCTCATGTCCTTTATGAACAAAAGCCATCAAGGATAAAAGTATTATTCTAACACCTCCCCTACAAATCCTTAGCTACCTCCCTAACATGCTCCTCCCTGTATAGATGCTCATGACATTTAGGTGAGCAGCTAGGCTTGTAAGAGCCCAAGTGATCATTAACCTAGTAATAACCTATATACTTACATCTCTTTCTGCCCTTTATCCTACTTTTACGACAAACATCTTCTCTGCAACATAGTTATGTCGAAAGTGCACTCTGTCCCCATAAGGAACAGACCTCCTGTGGCATTTATGATTCAAACTGTGCTCTAAATTTCTTACAAGGGTGAACTTGTGTGTCTGTGTGTGTGTGTGTGTGTGTGTGTGTGTGTGTGTGTGTGTGTGTGTGTGTGTGTGTGTGTGTATACGCGTGTAGTTTTAGTAAAAAGCAAAATGAAAATAGAAAGCTCCAGCAAGTAAATATAAAGGGTCTATATTAGTTTGCTGAAATGCAATTTCAGTGAGCACCTAAACATCAACCGCACTTCAGCAAAAATCATTTCAACGATTCGCTGAATTTACCAAGGGTAAATAAATACTTGCCTTGCAGAACAATAGACTGACATGTAAGTAAATCACACCTACCCAAGTGGGGGGGGCTTCACCCCCAAAAGCCCGGCTTGCCCCCCCAACTATATATACCAACTCTGAGATTGCACTACAGTGGAGAAAAGGGCAAAGTTGATTATAAGCCATCTACTTTTTGCCATTGGTATATTCAGGGCATCACTGAAATGACTTTTGCTGAAGTCCAGTCGATGTTTAGGTGTTTGCTGAAATCACATTTTGGTGAACTAATATAGACCCCAGTTTACAGCCCAATATAAGCTCATAGGTCAAAAACAATAGAACAGGCTCAAGATAAAGCACAGAAATGAACTTTTATTCATTGACTTTTCTGAAAGTATAATGTATTATTATAAGTAAAAACATTATTTCTTAAAATTATATCAGGAATGGTACATACAGTATTCATTTTCAACTTGCTCAGAGTAGTGTATTTACTTAGAAGAATCTTACAGAATCAATAGCAAACTCATTAGGCATAGAGGTGTACAAGAATCTATGTCCAGAGTTAACATATACTCAGGAAAATTCTGAGTTTTGGACCAAATTAATAATAGCTCCAAGACATATGTAGTATACTTTTCGATTTGCTCTCTATGTACTTATCATTAGTAGCTACTACAAAAGTCATATCTTTGCTGAATGCAGAGCAGTCCTCAGCACTTAAAGCATGATTTGACAAGTTATCGACTACATCATACTCATCTAATCACTCTGCTACTGTGACTTGCTCCATGTGTAATACTCTCAACTGCACAGATTTTTGCAGAATGTCCAGACGTTTGCCTCATATTTTGGTACATTTTTCATAAAACTGTGTTTTTCTGGCAAATTAGTTACAAATCATTAAACACTGAAGTTAAAAAATAATGACAGATTTTGAGTTTCAGACTTCATTCCCTTCAGGAAATTCATGACAATGCAAAATCTGTTATTCTATCAACTTTATAAGTTTGTAGAAGCAATTTTTAAAAATTGTCCCTATGTCTGGGTGTCTGTCCCACTTTCATTAATGGCTTTGTCCAGATTTCTTGCTCTAAGAGGTTGAGAGGTATGTCTAATATCTTCTACACATTCCTCTTCCTCCTTTTACTTGTCCCCCCCCCAAACTCTTTCACTTCATTACCACATCGACAGTGGAGCACTCCGGATTATTGATGGAAGATGCAAGGAATCCATTCGAAGCATCTTGCACCTTTACTGATGTTACTGTTTGCATTTGGTTCCATTTAGTTCCATTTCACTTTGTTGATGTTAATTACATGTATCCATTCTCAGACAAGAAAACACATTACCATTTTTAAAATTTTAATTATCCCTTTGTAGTTTTTTTTATCCTTTTCTTTGCTATAAGATATTGTACAAAGGTTAGGATTTAATTCAATAAGCTGTACATTCATTATTTTCATGTATTCAGTACTTACATTTAATGTTCACTAACTGCCATCTCCTTAGCATCTCCATGTATACATCACCATAAGTGGGCATTTTCAATATACAGAGAGCTCATGGGACATTGCTGAGTGAGAAATAGGCTTCAAAGCTGAATCTTTGCCACTGAAGATTTTTAAAGGCTTGTAACTTCCTTTCCGCTTTTGAAATAAGTGCTTTAAACTCCAACATGCTTGTTTCTATCTCTCTTAGACCATATCTTATTTATTCCCAATGGTGGATTTTCTCTAAATGTCAACATATCCAAAATATGCTGCTGGAACGTATCATCAGCTGTCTTTGTATATCACCAGGTAGTCTCTGCAAGTATAAAGCAGGTGAGATCCCTTCACTCATAGAAACTTCCATACTATGAGAGCACTTCTAATGGTTATAAAATGCAAAGCAAACATAGAAAGCTCCAACAGGTAAATATTGATTCCAATATAAGCTCTCACCCCTTATGTAAACTTCTACTTAGGACATGTACATTTTCACTGACAGATGGCTACCCATTAAATTTCTTTTACTTCCATGCAATGCCCATTTTTGCAAACACAATGGATACATCATGTTATCAAAAATGAACTCCATCACAGCTGTAGTATGAGTTATTCTGCAGTGCTGCCTGTTGCTACTGTGCTCTCTAGGCTATGTAATCTAAATAGGTTGCAGGTTTGAATCCATCAATGACTGACTACAGGTTAAGTATGTTTACCTGTTGTGCTGTATACAGATGGCTTCTAATGCATTTAGTATGTATAATTGTGTATTGTTACTGTGTTCTTCAACCACCTTTGTAGAAGAACATCACAATGGTGATGTCATCCTTTCAAATGTGCACTGTCATAATTGCAAATCAATATCTCTTGTAGCACATGTGATTCAGGCAGTGTTCTGTACTTTGTGATCTGAAGCAAGAAGTTCAAATCCAGCCATTACCCCTTAGACTCACTTGTATCAGTATGACTGTTAATGTGCATGGGAATTACTATTACAAAAAATTCTGCTCATTTTCACACAGAAATGCTTTAGTTGATAATGATAATGCCATTGGGAAATAAATGGTCTTTCATAAGAAAATTACTAAGGCTTTTCCTGTGGTGTGGAGAAAAGAGACAATGTTCTGTATCTGTTTAATTATCTACACATTGTGTATGATTGCCATTCTCCTGTCAAACTGACAACTGAATTATGCATCATGTTTGTTTGGGTATACCTAGCAGCAAGCAACGTTGTATGAGAAACAGACATATAGAACAGTCTTTTAAAGAAATTACGGTCATGCATATCCCCTATAGCAATAACATGATGTCACAACTTCACATAACCAAATATCTCACAATTTTGGCAACACTTGCATCATGGTGCATTCATTCTTCATAATATCATGTGGCTTCTGTTATCATATAATCGGGTGTTCAAAATTCACATTGATTGTAAACACTGCATGTCCTTATGCTGTCGTGCATGAATGACATCCACAATTGTTATAACTTGTACAATTAGAGTGAGAGAATCCTCCTCCGTTCCTCTGGTCTCATTCAAATTGTTTGCAACACAATCATATGATGTAATGACTTCACATAAGTAAAGTCCCAAAGCTGTGTTAAGACCTCTGTGGTGCATGTGATTCACAGACATGTTATTTCAGTGGACTTACACAGCTTTCTGTTCAATTCCAGCAAAGAACAACATTATATGAATGTACTGACATTACACAAACAATACTGTATAAAGTTATTATTCTAAATTTTTATTTTATTGAAAGAAATATGAACTCATTTTGTAATTTCCTGCCAGGGAAATGGTTGTTCTGCAAATGTCATACTTTGCTCCTGCAGCACATGCATCCAGTAATAACTTGTATAGCATATCTGTACAGATTGAGTGTGGTTCAATTCCAGGACAATGCTGTTGGACAAAACAACAGGAACCACTTCCTTTGCCAAGAAACACTGATGTTGCATTGCTCACAGTTGTGTGAACATTGACTTTGTTAGCTATCTGACATAATCATATTAAACAATTATCCTCATATGTCCTTTATTACTTCACACATTAACTGAATTTATTTGTGATGAGATCCATTGCAATGTTGTATAGCAGATGCAATCAATACACAGGTTTGTAGAGT
This sequence comes from Protopterus annectens, assembly GCF_019279795.1. NCBI lineage: Eukaryota > Metazoa > Chordata > Ceratodontiformes > Protopteridae > Protopterus > Protopterus annectens. The sequence goes on from NC_056737.1 coordinate 1,866,181,518, forward strand.
GTGCAGTCTGCCAGATAACTATGTCAGACAGGAGTGATTTAGGCAAAGAAAGTATTTACAACACAGTCTGATGGTCACCTTTTTAAGGTATCACCATCTAAGGTAGGGAATCCATATACATTATTATAAGGAAGTGCTGAAAACCCTTCAAGCGTGTTCATCATGGCATACACAGTATGCCTGTTTCTGTGACATCACAGTTTGGCACACATCTTTCTGATATTTTTCCTAGCATGTGTTTGAGTCTGTTAAGATAACAATGTTGAATATGTCATTGATTTTTCACAGCCATAACCTAATCTTCAAATAAGAATAAATTGTCCTACATGCCTTCCTCCAAACTTTTGTGTATTACTGTAATTCGTTTCTTCACACTGTACTGATTTATAGGACATGAGGACTTGCATACAATTTCTTACTGTATGGCATTATGGTAGACCATCACAAAGTGTGACTGGGCCTGTGGTAGGACACTTTCGTGTGTGGTTATGTTGTTTACATACTGTAATGGCAGTGTTTGCTGTAATTTCTTGTGATCATGCCCAGTATAATCATCTAGTAGAAGTGTTTCATTTATGAACAGGGACTTTCAACTACTGCAATGTCATCACATTTGTGTTGTCATTTGTCACTTGTGTATTTTGAGTATTATTATATTACTGCTTAGGATGTACATGAACATAAAACACATGCTTGACTAATACATGTTTCAAGGTAATATACCCCCTGTCTGTGTGTGCCAAATAACAACACATGGTGTAACATGTCCCTTTCTGATGAGCAGTACATGACAGCTGTAGGGCTCATTTCTTTTTGTTTATATATGATGAAGTGTATGATACAGCACTACTGGCAGTTATCATGCATAAATTTCCTTTTTTATACATGGCATATTCAATGAATGCAGTCTATGCTTATTGCTCCTAATGTATCCACTGTTGTTGCTGTTATCTATATATGAAAATTAATATCGCATTTACTCCCCTTTGTTACAATGTTGCATTGTGTTCCTCTCACATACATGGATAGCATGTCCATTATTAGTGATATGTATGTGTCAAGAACAATGAACAGGATTAATTATTATTATTAACTATGTTTGTCATTTACTCCATATCAATTCAATATGTATATTGTAACCTATGTATGTGTTATGACTAGTAAACAGGTTTAATCATTATTATTAACTACTTCTGTCTTTTACTCCATATCAATTCAATATGTATATTGTAACCTATTGTTTTATCATTTTTGTTCTATGCTTATTTGATTCTGTAATCGTAATTTGCAGCTTTTCTCCCCAGGCCTCTGCTGAAAATGAGCTTTTTTGGTTCAGCTGGACACTGCCGGTAAACAAATGTTAAATAAATAAATAAAAATAAATTATATCAATATGGAAGCATTTATGTTTAAAATATTTCTTTGTGCCATAATCACATTTGACTGCATAAACTGAGTATATTGTCTCTGTTTACTGTCCCTTCTTACTTACATCTGCATTATTAATATTGTATTCTGTGTACATTCCTCCGTTTAATGTCCCCTCAATCTTAATTCTTGTAATCAAGTTTCCCTTAGTTAATACAAGCTGTCTGTGTGTGCTAGCTTAATAGTTTTGCTTACAGTGAACCCATTTTGTTTACATTGTGTTCTTGTGCTTCCCTGCACCTTTTCATTGCCGCCAACATGGCAGCTGACCACAAAAAAGTGCTTGTAAACATCTAAGCGCAATGAGCAGCACTTTAAATCACGTTGGCTTCCCACAAAGTGTACAGGATTGTTAATGAATCCCATGGCAAACCCACTAAACCCTGAAATAACTCTAAGGTCCTATCAATGGTAGCAGTGACAGTACAAGATTGTATTCTTTTAGAGATATTTAGTACCTAGGCACTGCAATATGTGGTACTGGGGTTGGCATAACGGTTAAAGTGCTTGCCTCATAGAGACATAGAGACAAGGTACAAAGTTTTATTCTCACCTTGGGAAGCATGGCTAGCATTAACCCCCCCCCCCCCCCCCCGGGTGCATTAGCCTTTAATCACCTGTCTATCAGAAATACCTACAAATTATTCCTAGCCATAACTGTAGAACACTGCAGGGACTTCAATGCCCATTTCAAACATATTATGGCATACTGCTTCACTGTAACAAAAGTAATCTATCCAAATTTATAGTTGTCTGAACCAGGTTGAAGAAATATTTAAGCTAGTGAGTTGATAACTGCTAACGTCTCCTACCATTCTGAACAAATGTATTGTAATTGTACCAACTACTATAGTTAGAATCCTGTAGTTGTACTAAATACTGTAGTTAGAATGTATGCATTCTAGAGCTATGGTAACTGCTACAAGTGATACTGCATACGAGGTGCACTATATACTGTATGCCAAAGCAGGCTCACGTGTTAAAAAGCAGGATGTGAGTCTGTTTCTGGTGCACTTATGATTTGGGGTTTAACATTTCTTCTTGCTCCATTCATTAAAATTAAATGATTGCATTGGTGCTGTGCTATAAAAAAGTTGACTCTTACATATAAAGGTGGGCATTTCAGTTAATATTACTGATGCACTGATGAATGTGGTTTATTAAACTAGCAGTCCATGAACATGGTCCTTGTATGCAATAGGTTTTCCAGGGAGTCCTGCATACTTCATGTAACATGAACTACTGTCAGAACTATGAACAGGCAACATCTCGCATAATCTCTGTAAGAGACTATGCATAATATTTGTAAATGCAGTAACCTAGACAAATCTATTCTTCTATGTTTATTGTTAACTAAATTAAGTTAAAATGCATTGTTAGACTTTTCATGTATCAATTTCTGGATATATGAGAAGTGCAAGTGGTTTGAAAACAAAGGATTCTGACATATTTTTTATGCTTACATTTCACTGTCAATTCAGTTCTTCTTTTTGACTCCATCTATAACATGATTAGCATTATGGGTGGGTAATCAACATACCATACTTCTCTTGAGGAACAGCTACTTACATAGCAGTCACAGTAGTCACTAGATTTTACTAGTACTAGGAGTCACTGAATCTCATTACCTGTTACTAGTGCAGCATATGCCCCATAAACATGTTGTACTGGCATAGTGTCTGTAGTCTAAGGAGTCCCCCTACATCATATCATATAAGGCGCAGGCAGGAAAAATATGTTCTGACCATTTAGTATGCACCTCTCCAAACATCTGTACCAACTGGAAAGGCCAGAAAAATACCACACAAAGAGAATGCATGGCCTCCAACACCTGTCCTATATGGACAGGCTCAAATCACTATCATTCTACTCGGTATCATACAGATTGCTCAGAAGTGATCTGCATCTTGCCTACAACGCAATCTCAGACCCTGCCCTACTAGAGAAGCTTCATATCCATAGGTCTGACTCCTTGTGCATTATCCACTCAAAAGGCCTGCATCTAATATGCAACATCAACAAAATCTGCTGGACAGAGGCTGCTCCATCTCTGGAAGAGACTTCCCATACATGTCTAACAGAGTACCTTGCTGACCCTCTTCAAGCGCAACATTGACGAGTAGATGGGAAACCACAAATTTGTACCAGGGGTTCCACCTGTGTCCCTCACTGACAGGGGTAACCGTTGCTGACTGAAGTTTCTTTTTGGGATAAACTCTTGGCTAAGCTTGTAAGAGTCCCAGGGCCACTAGCCTAGTAACCTTGATTAGAACTGCAGGATGGCAGAGGCTCTCTGCTGTGTTACATTGATTTTTATGACATCTAAGCTTAGGTCTTTCTATAGGCATTGGAAGAAGAAGAAGTGCCCCAAATTTAATCTGCTTTGTAGAAGCTATGGCAAAAATAATAAATTCATAAAAATATGTATGAGGAAAGACACATTGTTGAACAGAAACAAGAAAATAAATTATAATCTCGTCCTTTTAAAAAGAAACATATTGTTAAAATGAAATCTGAAAATGTATTAGAAAAAAATGCTAAGACAAGTCTGCAAGTCAAATTGTTGGCAACCAATGTTTAAAATTTATAAACATGATACATAGTTGAAATTAAACACTGATACAGAGTATAGCACTGTACCTGAAAATACAATTGGAGAATTAGAGTTCAACTGACAAAAATCAGATCTGTGAGCACATTAACATATTCATTGCACCAAGTAAAACAAGTGGGTCAAAATCTACTGTCATGTAATAATAAAATTAGAATAAAAAATATCTTAAATCATAAGAGTTCAAATAAACTAAGTCCCCTCATACTTGAGACATTTTGCTTGGTTAAAATGTGAATAGACACACAATAATTATCTGTGTAAATGTAAACAGATCATGTTCTTATGAATATATTCAACAATATTCACAAAGTAGCAGATCCATCTCAAATACTGTACAGAGTAATAGCAGTAATATCTTTTTTTATTTCTCCAAATCTTTTGAGTTTCTACTACTATGACGAGAATGGACCCCATTTCTAAGTCAAAGTACGATTAAAGTTCATGGAATTAGTGTTGTTTCAGTCTTTGACGTCAGCCAAAAGTGCTCTTCGCAGTACCTGCAATGTGCCCAATAATGACTCCTTCTGCAATTCGTACAGGGTTACATGGACTGGTAGCATATCTAAATACAATTGTAGATTCTTTGTTATAAGACCCATTGCTCCTACTACTATTAGAACTGTCTGAGTAGCTTTCTTCCACATTGCTCTCATTCATGCCTGCATTAAGTGTTAACAGAGATCCAGTTCAACCTCCCCCATTTAATATTGCAGAAATCCTGATTACCAAACTGCAAATTAACAATAGTAAGAGTATAACTATTGTCTGTGTCTACATTCCCCCAGGCAATAAAATAATCATTATGGAAGATATCCTGCAATGGTTATCAACTACCTACCCCCACAAAACCATTGTTCTTAGTGACTTTAACACTGATTGGTGCACCTGCTCAGCTGAATCTCCTGTCACCCATATAAATCTGTTTGGGTTCACACAAATAATAACCTCTCCCACTAGGATTAGTAAACCCACCAACAGGGAAAGTATATTAGATTGGGTACTTACCAATAGCCACCCAAGCTTGTATACAGCTGGGACTCTCCCCAATGACCTAAGTGATCATTCACTAACTTATATTATTAAGCATAACGCAGAAACCCACCACAAGACTACATACAAAACAATCAGAAATAATAAAAACTTCAATCCTACTAACTTTATAAATGAACTTAAATCGGTCAACTTGTCAATCCTAAAAGATGAAGCTGTAACTTTCTGCAACAATAAATTCCTAAGCATCCTTGACTCCCATGCTCCTGTACGTACTATAAAGACTAAATCTAATACTGCTCCATTACTCACAAAGGAAACTAAGATAAAAATCAAACTTAGAAATATAACGTGGACCAAACGGTGACCAATTAAAGCCCTCCCTCAACCAAGTGAGAAATCATCAACTTAGAAATGATACAAAAAAACAAATTTTGCTATGCAAAAAAAAAAAAAAACTACTACCAGAACCTCCAATTTAAACACCAAAACAATCCCCAAAAGTTTTGGGCATGAATTAACCCACTTCTTCATCCAGGGCAATCTACTACCCCAACCATATCAAACTACAGCCATAAATCCCCAGTAACTGTTGCAACTGCTTTTAATAACTTTTCCACTGAAGCTATTCAGTCCTTATCAAAACTTACTCCCACCCACTCTAACTCTACCACTAACACATCCACTTCTCATCCCACTTTAACTTCCAACCTGTCTCTACCACTTTTATTCGATCCCTTATCAAAAAACTAAAACCAACCACCCTTTCTGCTGACCTTCTTCCTGCAGAGTACCTACAAAAAGCTACCGACGGCATAGCATTCCCAATCTCTATCCTAATCAATAGAGCACTAACTGATGGAACTATCCCCTCAATCTGGAAAATATTCTAAGCTATCCCAATCCACAAAGGTGGGAGTTCAACAGAACCATCCAACTGCAGACCCATTGCCATTCTCTCACCACTAGCCAAATTAATGGAGAAGTGCATTCATAAGCAGCTTATGGAATATTTCATTCAGAACGGTCTGCTTGCCAACTCTCAGCATAGCTGTAGGACATATCACAGCACCACCTCTACCCTCCTTTCTTTTACAACTACCACATTCCAAAATAATAATAACAACAGGCTGTCTTAAGCCCTATTTCTAGACCTGTCAAGGCCTTTGATATAGTCAACCACAAATTACTCTTCCATTCCCTAAAATCCATCTCCCTAGATAACCATGCTATTCAGTGGTTCCTATCCTATCTGAATGGCAGACAACAGGCTGTATTATGGCAGGTCAAGCTATCCACCCTGATACCTCTCACTCTTGGTGTCCCCCAGGGCTCTATTCTAGGTCTTCCACTCTTTTCTATTTTCATCAACAATCTTCATACAGCCATCCCTGATAAAACCTGCATTCAATATGCAGATGATTCTACCCTGATCTGTATGGCCTCCTCCCCTTTAGACCTGCAAACCTTAACAAAAAACACATTTATCACAGTTGAAAATTGGCTCTCTAATCACCGTCTGTTGTTAAATACCAACAAAACTAAACTGCTCCTCTTTACCCCCACCAGTAGAGCCACCCATTTTCCTTCTCCACATCATCCAACAATGGTACCTCTATTTCTCCAGATGACCATACTAAGCTTTTAGGAGTAACAGTGGACAATAATCTCAAATGTGATCTGCATATCAATAAAACTATAAAAACCAATAATAAAAAGATTGGCTCATTAAATAGAAATATTTCTAACTCCATTAGCTAGGACTGCAATCGCCCGCTCACACCTACTCTCTACCCTTCTATATGCCTCCCCCATACTCACAATTTGAGCAAAACTGGACTTGGTAAGCTCTCTCACTGTTACAACCATATTGCCAAATTTGCCATATGCTCAACATGTAGGACACATCACTGTCAAAACCTCAGTCTTCTTGGGTGGCTAGAACTGCCTAGCCTACTTCTGTTCAATAAGCTTAAAGAAGCACACAAAATTCTGTACCACCCTGAAAATACTCCAGCACTCAAAAATATCATAAAGCCATACAGTAATTCAAGGCAACTATGATCATCCAATAAACTGTTGGTCCAAACCCACAAAGCCATTAACTCAGCTGATGACTCCCTGTTTGCCAACGTTGTTGGTAAAACTTGGAATTCACTTCCATCTAACCTTACCCTCGAACCTTCTTTAAGTCTCTTCAAAAAAGGCCCCAAACAGTATTTTAAAGAGCACTGGCTTTGTCCCTGTACTAACCCTGATTAACCACTACTTACTTAATGCTTTATTTAAATTAATATTGTACTTGTCTCGTGCTCATAATAGCTTGCTGCAACCTGTTGTTTTTGTATACTATTACACACAGTGTATACTGTGAGTACCTACTAGAGGGCTTTGTAAATATGTTTGATTCATATCTGTTATGTTCTATCTGTGTTATCTGGAGCTTTTCTCCCTAGGCCTCAGCTGAAAATGGACATCTATTCAGTCGGACTATCCCGGTCAACAAATGTAAAATAAATAAATAAAGATCCTGATATTTTATAACTTTGTTTCTTTATATATGCAAGATACTGTAGCCACTGGGTGTAGTGATTTCAATGATCAATATTACTTTTGTCTTCTTTTCTTGGACCACTATATCTAGTTTTCTAGCATCTATCTTATGAACTGTTGGTAATGGGTGATCCCATGTGACATAAACTTCATCATTTTCTATGTTGCTTTCTGGCTGCTGTTTCCAGTGTTTTTCAGTACCATAATGTTTGTACAATCCCTAGTGCAACAGTCTTGTCACATTATTATGCCTTTCAGTATACAGTCCTTCTGCCATTAGTATGTCATAATCAACAACAAGGTGTGCTACTGTTTCCAGTTTGGTTTTACAAAACCTACATTTGTCTGTTTCTCCCACATGTTCAATGTACTTTGTAAACCAGCGTGTATGTAGCCCACTGTCTTGAGCTGCCAATATTAACTTTTCATCTTTTGGTTTAAATTTGCCTCTCCTTAACCATTCCTGCATTCATTCCTGATCAATATGAGGTTCTTCCAGAAGTTTTCGATACTTGCTGCCTGATTGTTATCCACTTCTGGTTTGATTGCCATTCCTGCTTGACACCAATATGCTTCTGCTAAATTTTCCTGAAAGTCATCTTAGATTTATTCTCCTCATGTTTCAAAACTTTCACTAATTTTGGGTATTGTGAGGTCAGCAGATATGTTTGAAGTTTCACAATTGCAGATCTATACAAGTAATCAATTTCAAGGAAACCCTCCTGCTTCGTAATAGGAAATATATAATCCTGGCATACACTGACTTTTATAAATCATTTGGTGAGCATGAAGCATCCTTCTTGTTTTCCTGTCTAATCTATCCAACACGTTTTGGACCAGTCAGTCACTCCAACACTGTAAGTTAGTACAAGAAGAGCAAATTGGTTTTATAGCTTGGATTTTGTTCCTAGATGTCAACTCTGTTTTCAGAATTAATTTAAGTCTTCTAAAGTATTCTTTACTAAGTTTTATTCACATTTGTTCATGTTTTATTGTTGATCCTTCATCAATTCCCAAATATTTATACGATCTCTCTTGCTCAAGTTCTTTTATATCACATTCTTGTCCCAAACTGATGTGTTCCCGGTGCTGCAGTGTTCCCACTTTAAAGGTTGATTTTGCACACTTATCAAGACCAAATGCCATTCTTATATCATTTGAAAAAGTTTTGACAATCTGCAGCTGTGCTTTCAGTTCCTCATCTGATGAGCTATCCAGTTTTAAATCATCAACAAAGAGAAGATGAGAAGTCTTTGCACTTTGTTGTTTTCTAGGAGACAAATTGTAGCCATGGCTTTTGCTGTTAAGTAAACAGCTTAATGGGTTAATGGCAAGACAGAATACCAATGGTGACAGAGAATCATGCTGGAATATCCCCCTTTGAATTTTTATCCTGAGATAATAATCTGTCCTTTATCATGGCTTAATCGCAAAGTGGTCTGCCATTGTTTCATGGTCACCGTAATGTAGTTGATTAGTGTAGGGTATATTTTACACATTTTAAGCACTTTTTTATCACTGAATGTGGGATACAGTCAAATGCTTTTTTATTGTAAATCCATGCCATAGTTAAATTCTTCCCCTTGTTTCAGTTCTCTAGTATGACATTAGTTAACAGCAAATGATCCTTTATTCCTTATGACTTTCTTTTATTTCCCTTTTATTCTACTAGCTTAATTGAGTTTTCTTCTAAATGACTATAAACTCTGTCAACCTCAATTCCCATATATAGTTTATGCAGCAACTTATTGGTCTATAATTTTTAGGGTAGCTTGCAGGTTCACTCTTAAGTATAAGCATTGTTTTGCCTGTTGTTAGCAGGTTGGTGTCTGTTTGGGGTGCTCATATAAATAGTTCTTACTCATGGATAAATCTTTGTGCAAAGATGTTAATACTTTTAACCAAATGTTAGGTACTGCATCCGGGACTGGGGTTTTCCAGTTAGAGGCTTTTCTTAACTTTGTTTCAATCTCTCTGGCTGTTACTTCATCCCATTTCATATCCTACACCTTTAAACTTCTTATTCATTCTTTTAATTCTACTATCCATTTAGCATCTTTGTTATTTTCCACAGGATCTGCATAGATACCTCTCAAAAAATGTACCTGCTTCCTCTTTTTTTAGCAGTCTTTCAATTCATTTTACCTTGTTTCCCAATTATCTATAAAACTTTTTTGAGTCATCAATAAATTGCTTATGGGGGGCGTGGCTAGGATGCTGAACTGATAGCTGCACTTCATTTCAGCTCTCTTACTTCAATACAATTTCTGACAGGAATTTTACAAAATAATATTTAATTTGAAGAAATTTTTATTACTAACTTATTTCTAATAACGCTGAGCATCCATAAGAAAAATTTTATTGTCAGAACTTGAATAATTCCTGTCAAATTAATTACTGGAAAATCAGCACCAATATCAGCTTTACAGCATGAGTCATCTAAGGAATACAGCACAAGACTCTTCTTTCAAAAAAGACCTGCAGTCTCTCATTACAAATATACAGGAACTTACAATAAAAATCGACAAGATGGACAATAAAATAGATACTTTTAAAGAAAAGTGCTCACAACAACTGGAACAGCTTCAAGAAATGTTTACACAGCAGAAAGGACAGATATCACTTATTGAACAGTCATTAAGTGACATTGACACTAGAGTCCAAATAGAGGAACAACAAACTGAATTCTTACTTCAACAGAATACATATTTACTAGAAAAGCTTGATGATATGGAAAATCGAACAAGAAGAAATAATATTAGAATATATGGTCTACCAGAAAAATCTGAAGGGGACAATATGATAAACTTTCTTACCACCTGGATACCAGATGTAACAAAGATACCTGAAGCTCTTTCATATGGTATAGAACGGTGCATAGATCACTAGCAGCTTCTGGAAATGCTTCTTCTCCGGTAAGAACAAGCCGAGATCTATAATTGTGAGACTTTTTTCTACACAAGATAAAGATCTTATATTAAGAAATGCTTGGGCAAATTCTCCCATCAAATACAATGACTCATTAATAAGATTTGACAATGATTATTCTACAAAGGTGGTTTCAAAAAGAAAAGAATTTCTACCAATAAAAAAAACCTTGAAGAAAAAGCAACTGAAAGCCCATCTTTTATTCCCAGCAAGACTGAAAGTTTTTCTACCAAATGGAATAAAAATCTTTGAAACAGTAGATTCAGCAATAAAATACCTTACCAACAACAACATCCTAACACATGAAGAATCTATGGACTGGACAATAAGTACACTGAAGAGAAATGCTGAAGTAAATAATTGGAAAACTGTTGAGCAAAAGAAAAAAAACTAAAGGACAAATAATCTTACATATGTTATATTCTGTAAAAATCTAAATAATAATACTAACAACAAAAGAAAAGTTCTTTCTGTCTTCAAGTTACACCAAAGCAGGTACTGTTTTCAATTATATTTTAAATGTCAAAATTAGCATAAATGTAAATACATTTATCTCAAATCACATCAATATACTAAGTATAATTTAAACATTACTCTATTTTTCATTATTATCCATCTATTATTTTCATATTCTTAATCAGAGTAATCAATGCATAATAATGTTCCCAAAATAGTTATTTATTTATTTATTTGTTTATTTTCTCTCTTTGTGTTTTGTTGTTTTTATTTTTTCTCTTCTTTTATAAAATCTTCATTAACTTATAATATTTTAATCAGTATATGGTTATATTGCTTAATAGGTATAATAGTGACTGCTATATAACTTATTATCAGTTACATCCCTGACAGCATTACTTTTATAAGTTAAAAGTGTCCCTGTTTGGATAAACGCTAATGCTGGGCAGAAATGTGTTGCTTTTGAAATGAAGTATTTCAGTTAGGATGTATCATAAGACTACTTTAAATAAGCTTAAAAGATGTTCTGCCTTTGACCCATATGCACATACTGATATAGTCCAGTGAAAAAATATGTCTTAAGTGATATTTTGAGGCTATAAGTCAGGTGTGTTGTGGCTCCGGACATCCGGAGTTGAAAGATGCTTGTGACTAGCTTAGATATCCTGTTGTCTTTTATTTTGTAGAGAAATAAGGCATAGCATGTTTAAAATGCAAAGTTTGATAGTTGTGAACACTACTTCGCAAACTAGAGTGCTCGCGTGCACACTACATGAGTTTGTCACCAAGTAAGAGAAGGGAAAAGAAAAAAGAAAAAACACATACCTTTTCCTGCTTGATTCTCGAGACAATTTAACAGCCATAAACATCACTAGAAACTTGAGTTACTTATTGCTTGTCGCATTTACTTGTGTACGTCATCCCCTGACTCTTTCTAATTGACGTCTAGTCAGAAAATAAACTAGGTTCACATTTAAAGATACAGAAATCTAAATCCCTTCTAAGGAAACGTAAATAATATAAAAGGTTCATATAAATATACACAGATATATAATTTTGAAGCACTTTCAGTTTATGGCTACTGATGTCTTTTAGCACCTTGATAGATAAGGACATATATCTTATTGTCTTTCTGTCAGTTTAGATTTCCAGTCATTTTAGCTATCCCTTACTATGTTTTATACAGCAGAGTTTAAAGAGCAGAAATTAATCATCAGCAAATAAAATCACTGCTGTTTTACAAATTCTCTAAAGAAACTAGTAAATGTCAAGCAACTGACAGGTTTATTTTAAGGAAAATTGCCATTTCCCACACTGGTGCTCCTACAAAATACTACTAATGTCCTGCTACCAAAATATGCCCTCAAGTGGATAAATGGGATGCAACAAGAAGGTTAAATGTACATTTAGCAAATCAGTATAATATACTAGATAGAGAAAGTAAAAGCAATAATCATATAAACAAATATAATAAGTAACATAACAGCAGTGGATTTAACCCAATGTGTCAATTATACAATATTTATATCCTATATAGCTTTGAACTTTGTCGAAGCATCTGTGTTCTACACACATATTGTATTAAATCTAATTTGAGTAGAAGAGGGAGAGGCTTAGCCCACACCCTAATTTATTACTAAGTTACCATGCATTATGAACATACATTATGGCAGGTACTCAATGAGCTATCCATCCTTAGATGGCTCATGCTGTTCCCGTTTGCTCATCTGAATAATGACTGCGGCTATACTCTTCTTATTATATTACCTGGCTGTGGCTTCACCCTTCTTATAATATTACCTGGCTTTTTACATTATCAAGAATGACACAATACTAGTGTATGTGGGTATATCATGGTACTGTTAGTGTAAACAAAAATGCTTGACAATGCAATTGTAATTCTTAAACCTTTCTGCAGACAAATGTATTGTCTAGCAGTTGAGAGCCTGATTGTTCCTAATTAGCAGACCTGTATTTTCATGTTCCAATATGACTACATGAAAAGATGCCAATATTAGTCTGCAAGTTTAGTAAGCCGTAAATTCATTGGGGATTAATTCGAGGGGACACTTATATTATAGCTAAAGCATTTGACATTTGATAAATGTATCCTCTCAATGATGCGTTCTATCTAGTCATTAACTATAAAACAACTTTTCTGAGAAATATTGTTGTAATGCCAGTTAATGATTTGAATTAAATATTTCTATATACAGTCATAAAGCAATTACCAGGATAAATAATACTCTTGCAGAGCATGGATCACCATAGCTATCCTCTGATGTTAGAGGAAAAACAAGCTTCTTAAACACCTTTTTGACATAATAAAGGTGTTACCCCATAGTTTAAATACATTTTGTCTATTTACTGCAAAATGGGTTAGGAATTTTAACCTGTAACATTTTCATACATAATAGTTTAAATCTTAGCAGCTTCCATTATTTTGATATGTTCTCCAGTATACTTTTATTCAGTCATAAGATTAAAATACTGGTGTTAAGTAAGTCAAAATTATATCTCCAGCACTTATTGTCAGCAGATAAACTCACTGGTTAAGTGTCAGTCTAAGCTGTAACAGTTAATATGTGATATACATAGATGTTTGCTTTAAAAATGTGGTCAAGTGCACTGCAGTTTACCTCTGTACTGTGTCAGTTTTGATTATACAAAGTCCCTCTGAAAGTTGATAGAAGTGTTAACAACAAAACACTCAATCAAGTAACAACATTATACGTCGTCTCTTGGATAAGGGAGATGTCTAAATTGTGATCTTGTTGTCTCCAGCCATGGGAATTATCTTTGAAAAGCTGAAAAATGCAATCAGAGGAACATATTTAATGTCTACTAAAGAAATATTAATATACTTGTACATTGTATTGCATTTCAGTTTATGTTAAACATGAAATATGATGTGATTTCAGAACTATTCATGTTTTTATTCCAATATGACTTTGCAAATATTAATTTAAACACTGGTTTTGGACATGAGTAGTCTAAAACAATTGCACAACAATGGTATTGTATTATACAGTAATGTCAGTAAATAGTTTTCAACAGATGTATGAAATATACAGTTATAGATTTTAACATGATGTTTATTAATACCCTAAATTATTTTGAAATGATACTACCTTAATCAAAATATTTGTACCTTTTTGAAACCTGATTAGAAATAAGTATTATTGAATTACAATAAGATGAGTTAAAATATATGTATATATTTTAGCTGATTAGATTATCTTAATATATTATTCAATTATCTTTATTTAAAACTAAGAGGATAAGAGAAACTGATCCAAATATTATTTGTGAGGGTAGAAAGTTTGTTTGGTTAGATTCACTAACCAAACAAAGAGGTATATTACCTCATAGTGATAGGGAATGGTTTTTAAGGTTAAGAATTACAAGTTTGGAAGTTCTTTGTTTTTTTTTTTTTATTCTATCACTTTGGTGTCGCTCAGAAACATGCAAAAATCATACAAGAAAAACTTTTTGAATTCTGTATTCAAGATGGAACTAAGAATAAACAATATTTACATAAACTCACACATAAAACAAACTCAAAACTAGGAAATTAAATGTTTATCCATAAATGTTAATGGACTAAATAATAGTAATAAAAGGAGAAGCCTATTCAAGTACATAAACTTACATAAACCACAAATAGTCTTTTTACAAGAGACACACTTATTAGATAAAGATATAAACAACTTAAATATTAATAATTACACAGTACTAATAAACTCTCAATACAAAACAAAAAAAGAGGAGTAGGTATACTACTTCGCAACTCAACTATAACACCTAAAATAATCACTACTCATCAAGATACATCAGGTATGTTTCGTCTAGTTTCAATAGAGTTAAATAAGAGAATCTATACGTTAGTAAATCTATATTGGATCCCAGGACTAGGATTAAAAACAGTTAAACAGCATTTTGAAGAGATAATTCATTTAACTAAGGGTAGCCTGATATTGGCAGGAGACTTCAACTGTACAATGAATGAAAAAGATACAGATTCTAAATCCAAAAGAAGAAAACAACCTATCTCTAAAGCACTATCAAAATTTATAGATACATTGTATTTAAAGGATATAAATGAATTTGCAGAACCAGACTCACTAATCTTCACATTTTATTCTCATAGATATAAAACTAACTCTAGAATTGATAGAATATATGTTGCCAATGACCTAATAACAAAAATCGACAAAGTCAGAATCATAAATTGTCCCTTATCTGATCATAATGCCATAGTCTTTGAGATAGAGCTTACACCATTTTATTCAAATCCCATTACTAGGATACCTTCCTATATCACAAAATTGACAGATTTCAAAGAATTTTATGAAGAAACAATCAAAAACATTCTAGAAATAAATTACACAGAAGATATTTCAGAAATATATGTCTGGGATTCATTAAAAGCAGTTACATATGGGAAGATATTATCCTGGTACATAAATAAAAGGAAGTTATGGAATAAAGATATGCTAGACTTACAAAACAAAGCAGATAAATTGAAACTGGAAATACAAAAGGGTAATGCTACTCAAGTTCAAGAACTTACACAAATCAATAAGAAGTATACAGAATTGCTACATCATAAGATTATGATTAACTTAGAAAAGATAAAAATAAACTCATACTCTACTAATTCAGCACACCTGAGATACTTAACTAATAGAACAAAAAAAATGAAATCTAAGCAAATAAAAGAAATATTTATTCCTAATGCTAACAAAAGAGTTACGGAACTAAATGATATTTTAGAAGCATTCAGACTCCAATTTAACATTGATAATTCCATAAATACTCAAGATACACCTACTAAGGATATAAAAAATACTTAGAAAACAATATTCATATTAAATTAACACAAGAACAAATAGACATTATAAACAAACCAATCAATATGACAGAATTAAAATCACAAATTAAAAAGCTCAAGACAAATAAAGCACCTGGCCCAGACAATATGCTACCAGAAATGTATAAATTAATATCCAATCAAGCCATATCTTTATTATTAAAAGTATATGATATAGCCAATAAAGATTTGAATATACCACCCTCTTGGAAATATTCATTGATATCCCCAATTATCAAACCAGATAAAGATGAGAAGCAGTGTTCCTCATATAGGCCAATATCATTACTCAATATAGACTATAAGATGTTTATGGCTATATACGCAGATAGGATCAAACACTTTCTTCCTTTACAAAGATCAAACAGGTTTTATTAAAGGAAGAAATACTTCAGATAATATTAAAAGAATACTAGCATTAATAGATTATAGCAAACATAAAGTCCTAGATTTAAATGTAATCTCATTAGATATTAATAAAGCTTTTGAGTCGGTTAACTGGAACTTTCTTTCACTAGTTTTAAAAGAATATAACTTTCCTTCTAATTTTAATAATCTTTTCCAAATACTATATGAAAAATCTACTGCATATGTTAAACTGGGATCATATAGATCAGGCCCTATAACAATAAAAAAGGGAACTAAACAAGGTTGCCCTTTATCACCATTGTTATTTGCATTACTCATAGAACCCTTTGCAAATCAAATCAGATCAAACAATAACATAAAGGGCATTTGTATTAATAAAATGTTAAACCTTAAAATCCAACTCTTTGCTGATGACATACTATTAACTCTCTCAGATGCAAATGAGTCTTTGAATGCTCTATTTAACTCCATGAATAAATTTCAAAATATTTCAGGCTTAAAATTTAATGAAAACAAAACTAAAATTATGCCCTGTAATTGTAAAAAAATAATAATATAAACAAAAGATTTTCCAAATATATAGTAACAGAAAGTAAATTATTATATTTGGGAATAAATCTACTCAATGAATTAACAGATTCTCTAATATTTAACTATAATAAAATACTAGACAAAATAGAACAAACAATTGGCTACTGGAATAAATATATCTTTTCTACAGCAGACAGATTATATCTTATTAAAATGATCATATTTCCCAAAATATTATACTTAATACAAAATTTTTCATTGCCACCTCCCAAATATATTATTCAAAGATACAATAAACTAATTTTAAATTTTCTATAGTTTCCAAATAAACCCCACATAGCCTTAAATAAACATTTGCCAGATTGGGAAGATGGTGGAATTAATTTACCAGATATTGATTTATATATTACCTCATCTGTTATTAAAAACATAACACTATGGTTAAATAATTCATACACACCTATATGGAAACAAGCCCATGAGCAGATTTACATAGAAATCAATTATAATCACATACAAGACAACTTAACAGTAATACCATCACCCCTTATATGGATGTTAAAAGATTATTTTTTAGGGAAAAGGAATAATATTAAAAAAATATCATCAAACTATGTAAGCTCTACACTTTCAGTGTTCAAAACATATATAAACAAAATACCAAATATTAATTATTGGATTTTTCTTATTTTCCCTATAGCTTTTACACCAAATATTCTAGATACATTCCAAATATCTAAAATAAATATGCTTAAAGAAGAAACATTACTCTTTTGGCATCAACTTATAGAGAAAGGGAACATTCTAACAAAGGAACAGATAATTTATAATTATAATATAAATAAAGACAATTGGCTATTTTTACAAAATCTAAGGCATTTTCTTATAAATAAAATAGAACAAATGCAACCTTCAGTTAGACAAGAAGCTCCAAAACTCATTGAATACCTTATTCTTATCACAAAGCAGCCTTATCAGGGTACAGGTTATTTGTCTAATATCTATAAAATTGTTAAAAAAAACAAAAAACTATCATAAAAAATCATACTGGGATTATTATACTTTAATAAACAACCATCCTCCAGTTGAAGAAGAAAAAAGTAATATTCTAAAATCTTCCAAATTTTCTACATTATCAAAATACTGGCAATTATTTACTTGGAGATATCTACACAGAAGTTTCTATACACCACATAGGTTAGCCAAAATGTATTCTATTGAAGATCAATGTTGGAGATGCCATACCAAGATAAAAGCAGATTGGCAGTATGTTTTTTATGAATGTATATGTCTCAATATGTACTGGAAATCCATTAACTATTTTTTTCAGACTGTTTATAATGATAATTTTCAATTAACAAAGTCTTTAATTTTATTCAACTCTCCTATTCCAGACTGTGTACCAAAAAAAGACACTAAAATCCTATGGTCACTATTGGCAATTTCACATAAAATCATAACTATACACTGGAAAAATGAGGCTTCACCTACGTTCAAGGAATTTGAGACTTTAACAACAACAGTTGCTCACATGGAAATATTAACAGTGAAGAACAGAACTAAAAGATTTACTTCTTACTATTACTCTTGGATGAAAGTACTGGAAATACTCGAAAGATCGAAGAAGATATATCATCTTATGTTTCTAACTATAAAATATAGAATTTCAATGTTATTTGCATAGACACCAATGTAAATAGTTATATAATGGTTTGAAGTTAGTAATGTTTTAGAATTGTAAATATGTTATCTATCTTTATTTCATGTAATGTTTAAGACATCTTATTTGAAATAATAAAAAAAAAAATATTTAGTGAAAAAAAAATAAATTGCTTATTTTGTACTTTTCCTTTATATTTATTTGTGTATTTTCTAAGACTTTCTGCCTGTGCTGAAATTTCTAGTGTGTTATTTGTGATAATGCATGATAGATCCTGATCTGTTCTGATACTGTGCATTGCTTTTATCACATCTATCTTTCTTAGTATTTTTGTTGATCTATTCCCTCTTCTATAGACTTCTAACAGTGACACTTCTTGTCTTAATTGCTTTATAGTTTTCTCTATTTGATACTTCCATGACAGTATTAGATTTATCCTCTTCCTTTCCCTCACTACCTTGTGTTTTTGTGGCAGGACTTTATCAGTTATTAATTTAGCAGCACAGTAATATATCCTCTTTACCTCTGTTATATCGCATGGATCTCTATGAGCAGTCCTAGCTACTGCATTCATTTCATCAGACTTCTGACTTTTTGGGTTTTATTGACGTTCTACAGTCTATTTCTCTCATTGATCTTAATATATCTATCCATGTCTGTTAAATCAAGCAACTCTTCTCTTAGCTGATTTTCTTCCAAACTGAAGGCACATCCCTTTTTTCCATTTCCTGTGGGCATTCTATAGAAAGTTCTATAGTATCTTCCTGTGGCACCTTATCTTCAGTTTCATCCTGTGCCATCCATTGATCTATCATATGGGAACTCACTTGCCTATCACTCCTTGACATTGACTGCATCAGAGTTTCCACAGTTTCCTGTTCCTCTCCTTGCTGTCTAGCTTCAAGTGAACGTTTGCTGTGGAAGGCTCCAAAATATCTTGATATGGCACCTGACCAATTGCTTCCTATTCCACTAGTTTCCCCTTAATTTGGATATCCATTGCTCTATCCTGTTGTGGTGCTTTCTGCATTTGAATTTCTATACTGAATCCTTCACTATGCAGGTACTCGTGCAAAGTCATCCTTTATGACGTTGTTGATTTATAGCAATTTAAAGGAGGATGTTTTACAAAGCAAATTGGCATGCTATGTCAGTGGTACAGGATCTGGTGAAACAATAGAAATTGTCAGGGATGGAAGGGACTGAAACCTTACACATCACTAATACAATTATAACCAAAAGAGTAACTGAATATTATGATTACTGTTATAAAGCAAGGTAAGATTAATATTAGATTTGATCTACAGAAATCTAAACAATGCAATGAAAAGCGAATATTATCCATTGTTTAGAGATATGGATATGGTTTCAATAATGCAAAATATTAAATTATTTTCTGTACAGATGCAAACACAGATTCTGGTAGATAAAACTAGATGAAAAAAGTTCTAAATCTTATACACTCAATATACCTTTAGGAAGGTACAGATTGCTTACTCATCTGGCTGGTGTTTCATCTGCCACTGAGTTACTTCAAATAACTATTTGGTAGGAAAATGATGGCTTGGAATATATTGTTAATACAGTTAATGATCTGTTAATGTATAGTCAGGCACAAAAAGAACAGGACTAGTGACATAAATGCTTGCCATACAAATTAAGATAGTATAACTTCAAGTCAGATAAGATCAACTATTAAAAAAAGAGTATTAAATCTAAAATATGTGGACAATAACCTAACAAGAATTGGACTGAAACCTGATAAAAAAAAATAAAACATTTATTCAAGTGCAAAACACAGAAGAAAAGAAAGTATAAAAAAGCCTTCAAGAATAGTTGCAGTATCTTGTAAACTTTGGTTGAGATTTGCAAAGAAGTTCACTAGAAGCACAGATTTTTGTGGCCATTTCCATATCTTGGGCTGCGTGATTCAGAGACATAATTAGCTGTAATGAGAAAAAACCTTATTATCAACTAATTAGTCTGTCCTTGAATGTAGCAGTACTAATCAGCACTTGCCTGCCGTAGTTACCAGTGATGGCCCATGTATATCATGGCACAAGTGCTCCCCACAGATACACACACACACACACACACACACACACACACACACACACACACACACACACACACACACACACACACACACACACATCTCAACTATCCATGATTTTACAGAACAATCTTGATTACTCTGCTTCATATAATTTCCATGTCCCATGTAAATTATGGATGATTACAGTCAGTTAATAATGCCAGACATTAGAGTTTCATTCTCCTGATTGTTCACAAAATGCATAATGATGCAGTATGAACAAGACAAAAGTAAGGTTTTGAAATGTCCAAGAAACTAGATGCAAGAACTGGATCTGACAAAGTCTACAAGAATGAATCATCTTATCCCAATAAGTAGTCAGTCTGTCTTTTGAAGAAGGAGTATTTGGAAATTGATTTATTTTATTTTTAGAAATTAAATAATTTATTTTCAGGGGTTACTCTAAATGCTTGGACTCTCAACAATCCTATGTTGGAACTTCTATCAGTAGTGGAACAACCTTGTCTTTTTTTTTTTGCTTGTCAGCTTTGATACTAAAAATGATTTAACAGCTCCTGAACACACACCCCTAATGCACTCTTCAATTCTTGTCCCTACTTCATGGAAACTCATTTTCAGGTAATTATCAGTCCTTAAATACTGGACCTCCCACGTACTTCAGTAAGGGTAAACAGCATAATGGTTAAGGTCTTACCTCATGGCCACAAGGTACATGGTTTGATTCTCATCTTTGAAGGGAAATTGTCTAGCCTTACAAGGGAAGCAAACCTAGTATTTACTGATGAACATGATGCCAAAATCTAAACTTAGAATCTGCAATGGTGAAGTATCCCTATGCAGTCTTCAACCACATGTTTCATTTAATCATCCTTGCATCTGTATATTTTGCATCTATTCGTGAAATGCATGCATCCACTCATCCATACATCCATGTATTCCACCTTCTAATTTCAGATTTACAGGTAGTTGAAGAATATCTCATCCAACAAGGAGTGAAAAGCAGGATATTATTTTTGGACGAGATGCAGCTCTATCAAAGTATGCTTACACACTGGCATGAACACTCACACTTTAATTAGAGATTTTAAAGTGTATTTGTTCTACTTGTCTGCATATCCATTGGATGTTGAGATAAACTGAGACCATGTCAAAACCCAGGAGGATACAAAATGCAGATTCAGTAGGAAGCAAACTAAAAATAGTAAGGGCAATTTTCAAAATTCTGAAACAAACAGGAACGATAGAGCCATGAGTTCAATAAATATACTAACAATTCTGCTAATAACAATGAGAATGACAATCTGACCTGTTTACTGCAGTTGTTTATTTGCATTTGCTAAGCTGAAGCTGATATATTGTTAATTGGTTATTTCTGATAATATTTGTTTTGCTAATGTGCAACATATCAGTTAGTGTGGGATCAGATTTCTCATTTATTTTTAATTTTAAGATCATAAATCAACAAAAATTTAAGGTCATAAATCTACAACAGAAAATACTTTCACAGTTTATATTGATTTGGACATAACAATTTATCTAAATTAAAATAATGTACTAATAAAACTATCACCATAAGCTAGCTCACATTTGGAAAAGAGACATCACATGCTGTCCCACTTTTCTTTGGGCCACATAGTGAAACGTTATGGTCATTCAGTCATGGCCTGACACAATGTTAAGCACCAGCATTGGTTTTCTATCTACAGCTGGTTCAGTGATTAATGTTGATCACCTTATAGTTGTCACAAGATGGTGCACAGCCATTCAGAACAACACTGATGGTTATCTCTTTACTGGTCACTTGCATTGTTTTATCACTCTAGCATGGTTATTGTATTGGGGATTTGAGCAGATAAGGAAGTGGAGAAATGCTGAGTCCATATCCAAAACTCAGACACTGGCAGAAGGCCAAATAAGCAACTCAGTGAGCAGTGTGATCAGCATGGACTACCAACAATATATGCTTGTGTTTTAAATAACAATAATTGTTTGATTATTTAAAAATATAATGACCCCATTGGAAAAGATGGCAATACATGATAGGCTACTTTAAGAGCAAAACCAATGTAATTCAACTGTATGATAGTAGAAATATCCTGCATTATGTGAAGCGAACAGGCAGTTCTGCAAACTGCCTGATGTCCTGTTAGTATGGACTTCATCAGGCAATTTATTTGTACAGTGATACACATTTTTAACAGTGTTTATGCATTCAGTGTAAGTGGGATATGTTTTGTGTGAATAATTACACAGCAAAAGAGCTAAGAGCCACAATTCAAGTGTATATGATCTGACTACATCACATTATGCTCCAGTCATATAACAGACACAGAAGGCTTGTGATCATTCCATATGAAAACTAGGCTCTCTATAAATATAAAATTAGGAAGGAAATGATATTCAGTGAGCAAGTGACTTGGTCCAAGGAGTTCCTTGTTCCACTATATTCAGCTTTGATCAGGCCAGTTAATGACTTTGGAAGGGTAGCACGGTTTGGGGAGTTAGCATAATGGCTAAGGTGTTTACTTCACAGACACAAGGTACAAGGTTTGATTCTCCCTTTTGCAAGGAGGGAAATTGTTTAGGCTTAAAATGGTTTGCAAGGGCAGCAAACTTAATATTTACTTATGAACATGAGTACAACACATCCTTTGGCATGTGTCTTACCAGACACTTGCAACAGCTTGAGAGACAACTGAGACTTCTCACTACAGATATGCATATGTATGTATGTATATATATATATATATATATATATATATATATATATATATATATATATGTGTGTGTGTGTGTGTGTGTGTGTGTGTGTGTGTATATATATATATATATATATATATATGTGTGTGTGTGTGTATATATATATATATATATATATATATGTGTGCGTGTGTGTGTGTGTGTGGTCCTATGTGAACTTTCTTATGGCCTTATCTCTTTGCTCCTACAGATTGCCAGATTGCTGTGTGGCAATCTATGCCTAGCCTGCAAAGCATCCTCTGGTCCCACACTGACTGATATGTTGCAAAACAAATAGCATCAAATATACTAAATTTAAGGACCTAAGCTTCATCTGCAACATAAACAGGACATGTTGAGAGACAGGTATGTGTCTCAAATATTGCCCCTTCTTTGGCACAGGCTTCCCATCCAGGTGAATCAAAGTTCATCCATAATCATATTCAAATGCAGCTTAGCCCGAAGGATGGAAAATAGTGGGGAAACCACTGGGTAATGAATCTATCACTCTGACATGTTTGATTTATATGTAGGTGAAGGTTACTTTCCTTAGTCTTGATGTTTGGGAGCTTCTCATCCTGTGAAGGTATAAAAGATTTGGTAGGCAGTGTCCTTATTTATTTATTTTTTATTTATTTATTTATTGACATTTGTTAACCGGGTTTGTCTAACTGGACTTGTGGCCCATTTTCAGTGGAGACCCGAGGAGAAAAGCTCCAGTAATACATTTTAAAACAAGTACAATTCAAACAATATTGATATAATAGCAGTTATAGCAAAACGATTCACATATGTTGGGTTACATGCATAAAGTTAAAGTTGCATTAAAAAGAAGCTAAGTTACAATTTTACATTGATATAGTTCAATAGGATAACAATAAACATTTTTTATTTGTATAAAATTGTGCAAATGCATAGTAGACACATTGGAGAGAGAGGTGTAATGAGGTACTAAGTAGGGTCCTTTTGAGGGTACATAAAGGGAAGGAAGACTAGGTAGGGTCATGGCAAGGGCAGGTTCTGGAATTGAGAAAATAATCTTTTAGTTCATTTTTAAAGTGTGAGGTGTGGGAGATTGAACGTAAGTCAAGGAGATGTATGTTCCAAGCATGGGCAAGGGAGTGTTTGTAGTAGTTTGCCTACTGACCTTTTTGGGTGGTAGATATCAAGTAATTGTTGGTTAGAAGTACGGAGTGTCCGGGATGGGATCTAGATGGGGACTAAGGAAGATAGAGATGGACAGAAGGAGGGTTTATAAAGAACAGAGTGTAGCATATGAGATTGATAAGATAGCAGAAACTGAGGAAGTTCAAACCATTGAAGAGAGTTTAAAGAAATGCAGTGGTGTGAGTTGTATGGGGAGTTAGTAATGACTCTGGCTATTTTATGGTAAATCTGTTGCGATTTGTTTAGAATGGAGGCCTGGATATTGGTAAGAACTGGGGCAGCATATAAGAGGAAGGGGAGGAGGATTGCCTGGCCCAGGGTAAGTCTAGATTCAGGGGTTAGGAATTTTTTGTTCCGATATAGCAGACACAGTTTCTGGTTTGTTTTTTTAATACATTGGAGTATGTGTAGGTTGAACTTGAGTTCGTCATCAATAATGACCCCTAGGAGTTTTGTGTGGGTGTCAGGTTGGATGTTTGTATTATTAGAAGATGTAATAAAAAAGGAGGTTTTGTGATGAGAAAGAGAATGGGGAAGGAAAAGTAGGAGTTTGGTCTTTTTCATAGATTCATACTAAGCTAACTGCCCTTGCGAGCCATTTTAAGCCTAGCCAATTATCCTTTGTGAGACTCAAACCCTGCACCTTGTGTTTGTAAGGCAAACACCTTAACCATTAGGCCACCCTCCCAACTGTTTTTCCTGTAGTTAACCAGGTTGATGTCTGGGATGCACATACAAGTAATTCTTACTTGGGGCTAAATATTTGTGTAAAAAAATATTACCTTTAGGCAGAAGTTAGTTACTGCTTCTTGGCCAGTGGTTTTATAGTTAGGTATTTATTTTACATTAGATCACCTCTCTGCTTATTACTTCATTCTAATTCACATTTTTTACATTAGAGTGCCTTTCTGTTTCTTTTAATTTTTCTACCCTTTCAGCATCTTTGTTACATTCAACAGGATCTTTATAAAAAGTTCTCCAAAAGATGTCCATTTCTTCTTTCTTGGTGGTGGTTCTTCCTTTCGCTTTGTTTCCTAGTTTTCTATTTTGATCTTTTTGGATCACCAATGAATTTGATTTGTGCATTGCCTTTATATTTATCTGCATACCTTCTAAGTGTTTTTGCTTGTGCTCATATATTTTATTATTGGAAATAATATATAATAAAATCTAGTTTGATACTGTGTGTTGCTTTTAGCACATCTATATTTCTAAGGGTTTTTGTTGACCTTTTCCCTTTTCTGCATTCTTCTTATAGTGATGCTTCTCGTTTTAGGATTTTTTTTGGGATCTCGTTTTTGGGATTTAGAATCAATAGGCTGTGAGAGAGCCATTGTTCAGTGGATAGTAGGGCCTGTTGGGTCAGGGAGTGTAGCTCAGGAATGTTATTTGAGATGGATATAAGTGTGGAGTCGTCGGCATACTGAATAAGGGTGGTTTCTTTGCATGAGGTGTGAAGATCATTGGTGAAGATGTTAAACAAAAGGAGTCCCAAGATGGAGCCTTGGTGAACATCAGTGGAGATGGGAAGGAAAGGTGAGAAGGATGAGAGCCATTTAACAGATTGTTCCCTGCCAGATAGGTAACTATTAAACCAGGCAAGTGTGGAGGGGGATAGGTGGAGATTTGCGAGTTTGGATAGTAGTAGAGGATGAGAGACAGTATCGAAGGCTTTGGAGAAATTTAGGAAGAGACAGGAAATGAGTTTATTGTTGTCTAGGGCCTCTGCAATGATATGAGTGAAGGAGAGGAGGGCAGTGGTGGTGCTGTGGTGAGGAAGAAATCCATGTTGGGTAGGGGTAAGTAAGTGGTGTGTGAGGAGGTAATTGAGAAGCTGTGAGTGAATACATTTTTCTAATATCTTGGAGAGGGGGGGACAGAATGGCAACGGGTCGGTAGTTTGAGGGGTCAGTGGAGTTTCCACTTTTATAAGAGGGATAGTGAAGAAAGATTTCCAAAGGGTGGGGACAGCTGATTCCAGAATAGATTGATTAATTAGTATAGATACAGGATAGGCAATTGAGTCAGCAGCAAGTTTGAGGAATGTAGGAGATAGACTGTCAGTGGAAGGAGAGCAAGGTTTTAGCTTGAGTAGTAGAGATTTGATGTAAGTAATGGGAACTGGCTCAAAAGAAAACAAAGTTGTGTTAGTGGGACTCGGAGAGGTGGGTTTCGAAGTGGAGTTTGGCTTACAGGTTACCAGATTTTGGCTGGAAGAGATAAAGTGTTTATTCAGGAGGGTAGCTGTTTCCTGAGAGGAAGAGTTAGGGTATGGGGAGGGATTAGAGGGCTTTCCATAATAGAGGATATTGTTGATAGTTGACCACCATTTTCGAGGATTGGATTTGTTGTTAAGCTAATCAGAGCTATAGTATAACTTTTTGTCATTAGTTGTATGTTTTTTTGCAAGGTTCCCCAGTTGCCTGTATTTTTGAAGAAAAGGTGTTTGTTTAGTTTTAGTCCAGGTTTTCCAAGCATGACCTCTTTGTTTCATAAGGGACCTAGTCTCTTTGGAGAGCTAGGGAGCATGGTTTGATTTTACTCTGATCTTCCTAGAGGGAGCTAAGGAGTTTACAGTATTCATGAAGATGCTATTGAAAGTGCTTACAGCATCATTTAGGGGGGGGGTGTTTTAGGATGGACCAATCTATGTTGTGGAGAATGGAGTTAAATTGGGATGAATTGAAAGTTGATCGTTTTCGACAGTCTTTGATAAGGTGAGGTTTAGGAATAGGGAGGTAGTGTCTTACGATGTTGTAGGGAGATGATCACTGAGGGAGTCAGGTAAGGTGGTGGGATTGTGGTATTGGTGGGGGGGAATTGTTAAGGATCCAGTCTATGATGCAGCTGGAAGTGGAATTTTTATGGAAGCGAGTGGGAGATGTTATAAGTTGGTGGAAGCCATGTAGGTGGATACTGAGTTGGGAGAAGTCAGTTGTGAGTTTGGACCAATCAATGTTGACATCACCAAGGATAAGTGTCACATATGGTATGTTGTGGGAGAACCAGGATAGGATGTTTTCAAGAATGGGCAGATTGTTACCAGGAGGAAGGTAGATAGAGGCAATTGCAAGTTTTTTGTGGGGATTCAGATGGCAGTATCCTTAATTACATAGAATATAAGGCGTCTTTCTCTATATGAGGCATAGAATAAGGATAGGGCTTCCAGACTTTCTTGACATCTATTGATCTTTAGACCAAACATCTTTTTTTTTTTTTGTCTGAAACCTTTCAGGCCTTTCTAATTGCATGATGTGTCTGGCTAGGCACATGCTGAAAATAGCATTGTGCACCAATACTGGTCAGCTGAAGGCTGAGTACAAGTGATGATAACATTTTGATATACTGTTGATACATGGTGATAGCACATAATGGAGTTGTTTACTAGGTGCCTATATGCCTGATTACTATGTGAGTCTGGAGTAGGATACAGGCTATACTGCAATTTTGTCAAAAAAAAAATCCTCCATGGTGACAATGCTGCTCTTGTTTGCATTTAATTTGAGACATTTCTTTCTGCACCATGGGTTTGTAAGTATTCTTGCTGTAACGATTTTGTATCAGGCGGTGGATTCAGAGAATGACACCCAGCTTGCAGTCATTAGTGAACTTACTTAGCTGTAGCTGTGGAGTTGACGTATGGAGATCAGACAGATATATATACTTAAAAGGAGGTGCAATCACTTTCTTACTTTCTGTACCACCACGTGTCACTTTAACTTTGTTGGTTCTATCCCTCACTGTGGTTGTAATCTGTTTTGCCATGTAAGATGGACTGCAAACAGGCAGAAGGATATAAATCACCATAGAAATTTTTGGTGTAATCCCTCACAAAATGCTATCAAAGGACAACTAAAATGTCAACTCTCCAAGCTGTATTCCTGGCACTGCAATTATTACTAACTAATTAATGCCAAAAAACTCAAACCTTTCTATCACTCTAAAATGCAAGAGTATGAACTGTACCAAAAAAAAAAAAGTCTGTCATCCCTTTAGCCACTTCCATTGCCTGAACATCTGGTTCAACCAATTCCTTTTCTTCACTTATCTCACTGATGAGACAAAAAGCAAATAAATAAATAAATAAATTAGCTCCTCTTCTTGGGTTCAAAATGTTCCTGCCTTTATTATCTTTGAAGACAAACTGACTACTGGGAAAAGATTAATCTATTTCAGCTAAACATGGACTTCTCCTGACAGTCTCCTTATCACAAAAATACCCTCCTCTGAACAACTAGATCTGCAGATTTGTTGGATTCACCCCTTGTTATTAACTCCATTGTGTAGTCTCCAAAAGACAAATGGTTATTTATTAATAGTCATATTCTTGGGACCTTCGTAGTCAAAATATTAAAACTGAATACCTGCCATACATCTCAACCTAACATCACTGGAACAAAGGCCCTTGAAATGTCAATGCATTCATTCAAAAATACGGGCATCTAATTAGCATCACATTTGAAAACCATATAAGCACAAAATCCTTCCAACTTTCAATAGGAATGTGGGATGCTCCTCATAAACATACATTTAAAAAAACTAAAGTAACAAAATGATGGAAAATGTAAGCACATTATCAAAGAGACAGAGTGAAATCTGCAGACTTTATTGAATTGTATGCAAAATTGTACTACACAAGGTCATTTAGTTTTGCTTCAGAAAAAGGAAGATGTATGTAATTCTTTAAATTATAGGTTGCACTAGTATGTTGGTCTTGTAGTGTGGTTTAGGCTATATTAGACATTTTAGGTTCATAGGTTCATAGGTTTATACTAGGCTATCTGCCCTAAGGCATTTATAAGCCTAGCCCAAATTATTGTGGCTTACGCCACCCCTTATATGAAAAAATACTGTGCCCATTAGTTTGTTGTGCCTCTGTCCAGCAGTGACCCAGAGATGATTCCCGGGGTAAACCTACGATCTCCCATCCACAGGTCTAGATTTCTCTTGAACAGAGTCAGCGAGGTGCTCTGCCTCACATGGACCGGGATTTTATTCCACAGCATAGGGAGTCTCTGAGTGATAAATCTATCCCTCCAGCACGTCCTATTTATATCCGTGCTAAGGTTTAAGTCGCTTGCTCTAGTGGTTTTGGTGGATTTGGATTTTGAGGTGGAGCATGTCCATTAATTCCGGGTTGGACATGGCCTTGTATGTCAGGCACATGTCACCTCTGAGCAGACGGTATGCACTGAATAGAGCTGGAGTTTCTTCAATCTGGCAGCATATGACAGATTTTGGAGTCCCTTTATCCTTTTGGTGAGGAACTTTTGGGGTCTCTCCAATTGCTGCAGATGTCGGGTGAGATACATCCCGAATGGGGCATTGTACTCGATCATTGGTCTGATAAGTGAAGAGTACAGGGAACAATGACCTCACTAGATCTGGATGTGAATCCCTTCATGATCAGGTGGGCAATGTAGAAGGTCTTTCTAACCACTTTAGCAATGTGAGTGTCAAAAGAAAGGCCACTGTCAACCTGGGTCCCCAGGTCCCTGATAACCTCTTCTGTGCTTAGTGGATTGCGACCTATATGGTACCTTGGCGTTACCTTGTTTTTCCCGAAGGGTATGACTATACATTTTTGGCGCTTAACTTCAGGCCATGGCTCTGGCACCAGCTATCTGTTTCCGTGAGTCCCTTCTGAAGGATATCCGTGTCCGATGCACTTTCCACTATGGCGCCCAGTTTGCAGTCATCTGCAAACTTTGTCAGCCAAAGTCCTCCCATGTTGGCCTGTACTTCTGAGAAGTAGATGCCAAACAATAGGGGCCAAGGACCGAGGCCTGTGGGACACCACTTGTGACCGGCTTGGAGTCTGACACAGCGCCAGCAACTCTAACCCTGTGGGTTCTGTCCTTAAGCCAGTTAGCAACCCATCTTGTGGCATATGGGTTTACATTTAAGCTGGTAGTTTTTCTACAATACCCGAGTGGGGTATTGTGTCGAAAGCCTTTGCAAGGTCAAGGTAGGCTGTATGGACTGCCTTTCCTCATCAATGGCCTTGGTGACTATTTCAAGAAGTCAACCAAGTTCAAAAGGCATGATCTTCCCTTGACAAAGCCAAACTGGGTCGGGTCCAATGTCTGCAAGTCCCCTATATCTTTGTTTATGAGCTCCATTATGATCCTCTCCATAGCTTTGCAGACTAGACTTGTTAAGCTTATGGGGCGGTAATTACCAGGGTCCGTGAGAGGCGCCACCTTTGTGGAGTGGGACCACAGTTGCCGCACGCCACCCTTGGGCACGATCCTGTGGTAAGGCTGAGATTAAACAGCTGCCTTATGTGCGGTTTAATTCCTCATTTAGCTCGTGTAGCACACAGCCGGGACACCATCCGGTCCCATTGATGCTGTGTTTTTAGCTTTAGAGAGAGCAGCTTTCACCTCGCATTTGAGATGTCCGGGAGGCTACACTGGCTGGGATAGTTATCTCTCCTTTAGGGGAGAGGGGTGAAGTTTGCACTGAACCTGTCTGCCAGTATGTTGGCAATGTCTGTGGGTTCAGTGATTTTTGTATCATTTTGGACTAATTCTGAGCATATCTGTGAGTTTCCACCCAGGTTCCTAACATAGCTGAAAAAGGCCTTATGATTGTCCTTGAATCCATGGCAATTTTTCTCTCAAAATTGGCCTTAGTTGATTTTATGAGTGCTCGTATTTTTTACTAATAATGATCAGGGTGACTTCCTTTTATGGATTTTGTTCTATCATGTAATAGCTTTCTCCTCTTATTGTAAAGTTTGTTAATGGCTGGGGTCCACCAGACTGGACGTTTGCCCTTTGTGGAAAGAGTCTTGGTTTTATTTGGGATTGCCTGATCCATGCAGTCCTGGAGGTGTTCATAGAAGGCATTTGTAAGGGCTTCCGCAGCTTGGGTTGTGGTTTCCTCTGACTCAGGGGCCTTGAAGGATACCACACCAGTCTTGAGTAGTGTGAAGTTTGCTTTAGAGAAGTTCTTCACTATGGTCTTTTTGTTTGGGGTGGGGCGGGATGTGGATTTCCAGTGAGATTAGTTTATGATCAGATCTCACCAATGAGGGATATACTTCGTGTGGAGCATTTTGTCCCCATGTTTGTGACAATGAGATCTAGTATATTTTCTCCTCTCGTGGGAACAGTGACTAGCTGTTCCATGGCATTTGAATTTATGAACTCCAGGAACCATTGGGCTAGAAAGTTAGGGCTTGAGTAATGTTCCCAGTCTATATTCGGGTAGTTGAAGTCACCCAATATGATGGTGTTTGGAGATACATTTATACCCTCCAGTGTCTTCAGGAAGGCTGTGTGGGGTTCCTGAGTTTGAGAGGGTGGCCTGTAGCATGCTACAAATTGTAGAGCAGTTTTGTCTATGGTTAGTTGCACCTGGATGGTTTCCGAAGCTTCATGCGTTGCCACCAACCTGGAGGTGTGAGTATCCTTTATGAATATGGATACACCCCCTCCTTTTGTGGAGTGGTCCGGGTTTTGGGGCCAGAACGCATGATATGAGGTAAAACCTAATAGTGCCGGGGTGCTCTCAGGAGCCTTGAACCAGGTTTCAGTTACAGCACAGACATCGATGTTCTCCATACTGAGAAGGGCCTCGAGTGCGTGCATTTTGAGATTTAGACTTCTGGCATTGAGCAGCATTACCCTCAATTTCTTCCCATTTTTGTTTTCTAGGGTGGTAGGTTTAGAATTTGAGCCTTGCCTAAAAAGGCACTATGGGGGTGGCAAGAGCCTTAGCCAATATCCGGAATCCCAGGGGTGACAGGTGCAAGCCGTCCCTTGCGAAGCAGCGTGGCTTGTCAAGCATGTCATCCCAGGCAGACAGACACTGGATCCCCTTTGAATGACACCAGACATTAAGCCAATTGTTAAAGCTGATCATCTTGTCTCTATATTGTGGCATCATTCTTGGTGAAGGAAGGATACTGCTCAGGGTTAGGGTCATACCTGCCTGGGCTACATAATCAGAGAGCTCCTCTATGTCTCTTTTCATGCAGTCCAGGGAGGTACGTCTCAGGTCGCTCACACCAGCATGGACAATGACTGTGTCATATTGGTACTTGCTGTGGAGTGACCCAGTGCTTGTGTTCTGTGGCGGATTCTAGCGCCCGATAGGCAGCTTACTGTGACCCTCTCCTTGTTCAGCCTGGTGAGTGGGACGGCAGTGTGGCTGACTATGGAGTCACCTATGACAAGTATGTTTGGTGTTGTATTTGGCCTTAAGGGCTGTGACTGCTTTGCACACTGCTTTTGTGGTTTATGTGTTGCTTGTGGGGTGTCTTGAGGTAGCAGTTGTTTGGGTGTCTGCTTTGGAGGCCTCTGCTGTTTAGGTAAATTTTACTCAGAGCCTCCGAGTATGTCTTTGTGTGTTTATGTGTTTGATTCAGTGGAGTGGTAGCATTATGTGAGGCTGGTTTTGTGGTGTGTGTAGTTGCCTTCTCCTCCTGTCTGGTCTTGCCAGTCCTGAGTTGAGAGAGCTCAGCCTCCAGTTTGGCTAAATAGCTGCATCTCTCGCAAGTATTTGTGTTATGTGGGAGGAGGAGAGGGTTGTCTGTGTACATGAGGCAGTTATAGCATTGCCTCAAGATTCCCAGATTCACCAGCTGGACCGGAGAGGAGATTGACAACTGACCTTTGGACATGCTAGAATAATATTGGGAAATCCTTAATTGAAAACAAGGGCCAGTGGGGAGTGAGGGTGTAGTGCTTTTAATTATTAGTGCTGACTTATATAATTGCTTTAGTGAGCAAGTGCCAGGTAACTTGAGTGCAATGTGTTACAAGTAACTAAATGCAAAAACGACAAACAGTAACTTTCTTTCAAGTGAAACAAGGAAATAAGTACAGTAAGCAATGCAGATATCACTAGTGATCCACAGAAGCTGAGAAGTTGCGTATTAGGTGAATTAGCTTCCAGGGAAATAACAAGCAAACAAACAACAAGCATATAAACAAAGCTAGATTCAGTAGGCCTGGATCTAGTCTATGCTAGAGCAAACAAGGTGAACCAATTTCAGTAAGATACAGTTCAAATATTCAGGCACTATAAACCTTTAACCAGAAAATTCCCAGCTCAGAAGGGCAGAGTCCAGCCTCTTCTCCCACAAGAGTGCAGACCACGAACCTTCTTAATGTAAAATAACTGGCCTGAAGCCCAAGTGCCTAAACCAGAACTAATACACTTGGACACTGGGCTCTCAATCAGCAGTTCCCAACTTAGAAGGATGAAAGCTACCTGTCCTGCCACCACAGTGCTTGCCATAAACCTTCCTAATGTAAAACAACTGGTCTGAAGCCCAAGTGCTTAATCCAAAAGACTTGAATGATAGCTACACTTTAATCAAGTTACAACCAAGCAGTAATAAATACCATTGAATACTTTAGAGAAAGTCTGGATTAGTGCTCAAGTTACACAAACAAAGCTAGATCCAGCAGGCCCGAATCCAGTCTATGCCACAGCAAACAAGGCACCAACTTCAGTAAGAAACAGTTCAGATATGCATGCACTATAAGCCTTTAACCAGAAATTCCCAGCTCAGAAGGGCAGAGTCCAGCCTCTCCTCCCACAAGAGTGCAGACCACGAACCCTCTTAATGTAAAATAACTGGCTTGAAAGCCCAAGTGCTTAAACCAGAATTAATACACTTTTAGAATAACAGACACTGAGCCCTCAATCAGCAGTTCTCAACCTAGAAGGATGTAAGCTACCTGTTCTGCCACAACAGTGCAGACCACAAACCTCTCAGTGCAAAACAACTAACTGGTCCGAAGCCCAAGTGTTTAAACCAAAAGGCTTAGAATGAGTTACACCAAGCAGTAATAAATACAATTGAGTATTTTAAGATGATGCAAAAGTAAAAAGAAGTAGGTAAAAACACAAGTACAGTAAAAGCAGATGAAATTTTTTTTTTTTTTTTTTTTTCTGAACAAGTGCTGAGATCAAAGAAACAGATTTGAGTGCTGAAACTAGAAAACTGGCTAGTTACAAGAAAAAAACAAGCTAGAAGGCTTCCTCAAACACAGAAGGGCTTGGGGCTCAGAAGCCTACAAATAGTCTGTACCACTTAACAAGAAAGGCAGGAAATAAGCTTAATTTTTTTTTCTATTTCCCAGATGCTCTCTTTGTACACAGTAGGAGTGCCTGAAATCAGAATATGATCTCACTGCACTCAGTTGAGTGAGCAAATGAGATGGGCCCAGAGGCAGGCTGAGGGGCGGGCAGTTTCAATGCCACTAAGATTAACACCAAAACAAAAATCACATTTGATAAAGGGGGTTCAGAAAATTGAATGAAGGGATAAATCTAGCCTGAAAACAGGGACATGCCTCCAAAAAGGGTGAATGTGGCCTAAAAATTGGAATATTCTTCCAAAATAGGGATAATTGAGAGGTAAGGTATCTGTCTCAACTAAAAAGTATACTAACTAGCCTGCTGTCACAACACAAACTGAAATACTATTATGCAGATGCATTAGACCTGATTAGACCATCACTCCCAAGTATACTGTAACTTGGACAATTGGATGGGGAACAAAAAATTCATCCCTGGTTTGGCACCTATGTCTCTAATGTACACAGGCAGCCTGTAATGGTTCATCTTCCAAGCCCCAGCTTACGCTTATCAAGGGTACCAGAACTTGTCAGAGGTTTGGGATGCATGGCTAGGCATAAAAAGTCCCTTGTGGTCATTAGCCATCAACCTATAAACCTATGAACCTATACTAATCATTCATTCTCACCTGTAGAACATAAAACCTTTCTCACTGAGAAGTCTAAATAATTAAATTCAATTCTTAGTTAGGTTTCCTCTGAATAGATTTATGATTCATCTGCCATTGCTCAGCAGCTGAGGACTTACCTAATTTATGTTATCCCACTTGTCCCATCTCTTTTCCTCAAACCCAGATATAAATATTTTTGAGCTTTTAGTGTTGGCTTGATAAAAGATGTCTGTGTATGTTAAAATAAGCATGTTGTTTGTAAATCCAAGATCTGTGATACAATTTAATTAATGAACACTATCATGTAGCTGTTTTTCTGACTTTCTTGTACTCTTTTATTATTAAGGCTTCAGTAACTATACGCTGCTTTTTACTGCAATAAGATGCATTACCATTTTGCCACTCTACAAGGACAACATTACATCTGCTTATGCATCGTATGTGACATTCACCACAGGAATACCTGGCCTAGAGAAAAACAAAAATATAAACAATCAATTTAAAAATAAGGAAGCATGTTTTATTTCATGATTAGATGACCTGTAAGTAATACAAAATGCTGCTGGATCAGGCAATTTTGCACAATCCCACTTAAGTATATTGACTTCTACAGTGAAGACTTCTGTAAGATGCTGAACCATGTAGATGTGTGTGCAGGTGCCTTTAAGGCTTCTATCACAATGCTTATTTTCCAATTTCCTGTATTTGCCTAAAGGATTAGATTTTTGGTCTAGAACAAAGTATTGACAGTGTCAGTTTAGGCTGAATGTATTACTCTGAAAATGACAGAGCATGAAGCATAGAAAATCACTTAAGTCTGCCAAACTATGTGCATTAAGGATTCTCAGAAAGTACACATGAAGGCAAAATTACACTGTCAGCAGCAAACCTCTCAAGGAAGAATGGCATACAGAATGCATGCTTAGAGTTGTTTCATTTATCCTGATGGATCGCGGTGTTGCAGCACTTACGTCACAGTGCAGAAAGTATAAAGTCTGGATCAGTCTACTGAATACAGAGTTACAAGATATTCGTTTCTGTCTCTATACCTCTGTCCCAAAGTGTAGCTATACAGTGCAGTAATTACCTTCTTTTATTTCTCTGTCTAGCAGTAACTCCTGAAACAATGTGGATTACCAGTCTTGTCTTATCAGAAGACAAACAAAATGCATGCTTCAGATGGCAGTGCTGAGTTTTGGATCATCCTGAGTAAAACATGAAACACATAGGCCAGGTTTCACAATGATTTCCCTGTGAACTGAGTAACTGCTGTAGCCAAAACTGGCAATTACTGTGATTGTGGGGAATGTGATTCAGGAACATGCTAACTACATGAAGAAAGATTTCATTACAGGTTACTTTGCATGTCTTGGTAATGTGTCAGTTCTAATAAGCACTTTCCTACTTGAATCACCACTGCTTGACATTGACACAGGCACTCCCCTCATTCATACTCCCACAAGCATACACATTTACATGCACACATTGGCGCACTTGCATCCCTCTCAAACGTCCCTGAGTTTACAGAACATCTCTAATGTTTTCTTACTCTTT
Organism: Protopterus annectens; assembly: GCF_019279795.1. Lineage (NCBI taxonomy): Eukaryota > Metazoa > Chordata > Ceratodontiformes > Protopteridae > Protopterus > Protopterus annectens. The sequence goes on from NC_056737.1 coordinate 1,866,218,147, forward strand.
CCCTTCTCATTCAAATCATAAATGATTACAGTCAGTCATAATGTCAGATGTTCGAGTTTCATTCTTTGGATTCATTTTCTAGTTCAGGAAGTGCAAAGTAATGCAAGACCTGTTTTAGTAACTCGTTAAGTGACTTAGTGTAATAATTAACAAGTATCCCTGATGTCACTTAGTGTTCCTCCCTGCTTTGTCTGGAAGCCATGAGCATGGCTGTTGACAGGTATGGCAACCCCCCCCCCACACACACACACACATATGGACACATCCCCATCCCTCTCAACTGTCCCTGATTTTATAAAATGTCCTTGATTTTGTCTCTTATAACTGCTTGTTCCATTGTATATCATGGACCATTAAAGTGAGTCAGTAACAGCAGGCATTAAACTTTCACGCTTTTTGTTGTTCAGAAAATACATCATGATGCTACACCTGCTGCACTAGTGCCTGCTTAGTATACAAGACCGAAGCAGTGATTTGATAATGAGCCACTACTTGTACAAAGGGTAGAGGATTTGATTTTTTTATTCATCATTGTAAAATCTGTCACCTTATTAACTTTGTGAATTAGGGGAGTATATAAAAAGTGTCTTTGGTGTCTACTGCCCCCACCTCGTATTATTTACTTCTAGTACTATTGTTTAAAGTGTCCCTGGTGTCTAGTGTCCTATCCCAATATTACTGGCTTCACTCTTTATTTATTAGGAGAACTGAGAGATAGGCCAGACACACCCTTACCACAAAACACACACACACACACACACACACACACACACACACACACACACACACACACACACACACACACACACACACACACACACATGCACACACCCTCACAGACAGTCCAACACAGACACACACACTCACAGAGAGTCCTATACACACACACACACACACACACACACACACACACACACACACACACACACACACACACACACACACACACACACACACACAGGTTTACCATCAAAATTTTGAAATCAAAATATTTTTTAAGCAAAAGACCAAACTACAATGTCAAAAACAAAAACAAAGTATAGCTTAAATGTCAAACATCAGAAACACATCTATCAACAGTTGACATATCAGACTTCCAGTTTTGAAAGCCCATATGTTCTTTTACAATTTAGCAGGGGGCAAGTCCACCTACATCCCCCAGATTGCCTGAAAATTATATATACCAACTCCGAGATCGTACTACAATGAGGAAATGGTAAATTCTCTGATCTTCACTGTACCACAATCTCCATTCACAATGCCAAACTCATAATAATGAATCAAGATTTTCTTTCATTATTATGATTTCATATTACTTCAGTTTGGCATTGTGAAACTTTGAAAATGTACTTTCGGCCACACACTGTTCCAAAAATGCCTTCAAAATTTTGATGGCAAATTCAAACACACACACACATACACACACACACACACACACACACACACACACACACACACACACACACACACACACACACACAGACACACACACACACACACACACACACACACACACACGCACACACACGCACACACACACAGACTCACTATACATGAGATACACTCTGATTCACCAGATTACACTCATGACAAACATACCCATTCATCCATACACATGCACATGTGTGCACATATAAACTCATAGACACACACTCCCAGTCAAACTCCTACAGAAATGCAGAAATGATGCAACGTCCATACATACATAGACTGACACCCATCACCACTAAATTTTCTGCAGGCACTTACCATTTATGCAGTTTCCCCAGTGTCTACAATGGGGAACTACGGGTTTCAGCTATGTTCATTACTACAGCAGCAATGCTAATTTATGCAGCTAAGTTATTCGTTGAATCACTCAGCTACATAAATCCCTTAACAGAGGCATTTTCAGGGGGATCACATGGCTAATTAGCATAGGCCACTCCCCGCTATTAGCATTGTGTGTGCTCATAGAGACAACCCACCTTGGAGATTCTACAAATGGTGTAAAATCACTGCAGAGGGCCTGTCTCTAAATTAGAAAGAGCTACAGCCAGTAAAAAAATAACCATGTCAGCCCTTTCTGAATCCTAGCCATGGTGAAAGCAGTTATTTTCAGGTTAGCTCATTATATTATGCTCATGTTTAAAAATATGACTTGCTTATAAACACGTTAGAAATAAGACCTTTATTTAAAGAACTAAATACCTTGACTGTTAAGGAATTAATTCCCAAATATAATAGAGATACATTATTACCATTAGTCTGTATTACAGATTTATCATCATCGTCAACTCCCTTTTTGCCATTTTCTGCATGGGGTCAGGGTATCATGTTAACTGTCACCATCTATCCCGATTCAATGCCACACTACTGCCGTTTTCAACACTCATGCCTGACTGTTGCAGATCTTCTCTCACCCAATCCATCTCTTTGTTGGCCACACTCATTTCCTCTTGTCTTCTTCCTGTTTTTTCCAAGTCTTCTTCACTAGATTGCCTCCTGATTTTCTGCACATGGTTCCAAAGAACCATAATCTGTTCTCCTTGACCTTTTCTGCAATTGGAGCTATTTTGGCTTCTGCTCTTATGTCTTCATGTCTTCGTCTGACCCACAGTGTGCATCCTATCACCTGTCTTAGGCACTTAATTTCCATCAACTCTAGTTTCCTCATCTGCTCAGCTTTTACTGCCCAGGTTTCCGTACCATAAAGCAGTATTGATCACGCCACTGTTTTGTACACCTTACTTTTCAGGTTCTTTGACATTCTTATGTCATACACTACACCTGACATTCTATGCTAGTTGGTTGCAGCCCTTCTGATTCTAGCTTTTACCTCTTCATTCAGACTTACCTTCTTCTCAACCACCCCTCCCAGATACATGAAGCTGTTAACCTGTTATACTATCTTCCCTTCCATCCCAAGATAATAATTGGCCTATTGAGGACTGTTGGTATAATTTTATTTATTTATTTATTTTTATTTATTTTACATTTGTTGACCAGGATAGTCTGACTAGCTACTTGTCCATTTTCAGCAGAGGCCCAGGGAGAAAAGCTCCATGCATACACACATACATACATACAGACAAACTGTTAAATTAATCAAGTTAAAGCACTGTTACAGATATAATACATAGGAAAAAAGTCATTCATTCTGTCATATATAAATCTGATTTGTTATAGAGTAACAATTAGGAAGCAATGTAGGGGTGGCCAAAATACCTCTTTAGCAGATGTTTATATTGCCAGAGGTAGTCAGGATTAGAACAAGGACATTGCCATTGCTTTTTAAAAATACTGTTTTAGATTTTTTTAATTGGGTTAGAATGGTTTCTGAAGTAAGCTCAGCAGGAAGTGAGTTCCATATTTTACCAACAGAGTTGGCATATAGAGAGTCTCCAGACAAGTTGTTGCTTTTGAGGGTTTGGACTACTAATTTGTTGGATGAGCGAAATGTCTTGAGGTTGCTTTAAGGCGTGATAATTTTTGTAAATACAGGTGTGTTTTCAGGTTGGTAGAGAATTTTATGTGCTGCTATTAGCTGATTGCACTGAAGTTGGATAGGCAATTCTAGCCACCCTAGATTCTTTAGGCTCAGACAGGGGTGTGTTCTGTATGCTGCTCCAGTGGAAAATCTAGCAATATGATTAAAGCTGCTCCCTATCAGACTATCAAAATGCCATTTCCGCAAAAACAAAATGATTGACATGTATTGCGTGAACTACGTAATCGCCGAACGTCCAAAACAGCGAAATTCGAAATGTCGAAGTGTTTTGTTTGGCCCGTCTGCAGTATAGCTCCGTAATGTAAGTGTGCGATAGGTATGGACCTTAGGGTAGGGTGCAGGTTAAGGTGAGTGCATAGATAGGTAATGTATGTAAGATTTAGTGTAGTGTTAGAAGTAGGGTTTTGTTAAATGTATTTATGTGTATTATTTATTTTGTTAGGGTATATCTCTGTAGGTGAAGTGTGCGGTAGTTACAGACCTTAGGGTTAGGGAAGGGTTAAGGATAGTGCATAGATAGTTGTGTATGTGGGGTTTAGTGTAGGGTTAGAAGCTGGGTTGTGGTGCTTTACTTTAGGGTTAGGAGTAGGGTTTGGTTAGTGCATGTATGTGGTTTATTTATTTTGTTTGGGTAAGTAGTATGTAGCGGGTGGTGGGGTTGGCCGACTATGACCGTTCGATGTTTTAAATTTCGCGGCTTAGTGCGTTCAGTCTATTCGTGGTTCGATTAATACGTGTTGCTCTTTTGGTTTTCGCTGATATGGATTTTTGCGGAACTGATATAGACCCCGATTAAAGCAGCTAGAGAGTTTATTAAGGTCAGACTTACTCAAGTTCGTGAAGAGAGGAGATGCATAAAGGAGGGTGGAAAGTAGATGTGTACAGGTAATTACCGTCCTAGCTAGTGGAGTGAGAAAATGTTTGATCTTGTATAGTGAGCCAAGTTTTTTATTAACTTTTTTAATAGTTTGATTAATATGCATATCAAACTTGAGGTTATTATCAGCTGTTACACCTAAGAGTTTGGTACAGGGATCTGGGACAATAACAATGCCATTTTTAGATTTTATAGTAAAGGTAGGAGCAGAGGCTTTACGAGTGGGGGAGAAAAGCAGTAGCTTCATTTTGTTAGGATTTAATAGGAGACCGATTACAGAGCCAATTTTGACAGTATTAAAAACATTTTGGGATAGAGTCTGCAGACTTAAAGGGGAGGTGGCAGAGCAAATCAAAGTAGCGTCATCTGCATATTGAATTCAGTTGGCTGTTGGGATGACTGTGTAAAGGCCATTAATAAAGATATAAAATAATAGGTGTACTTAACATAGAGATAATGGTTAAGGTCTTCACCTCTTAGGTACAAGGTTTAGTTTTGACCTACAGCCACTGACTGTTTGCAGTTTCCGTGTTTTCCCTGTGGCTCTTTCAGGTTCCTCCCACCTTCAAAAAACATGCTAAGTGTTTCTGTCTCAGACTAACCAATGACTGGAGCTGTGACCAGCAGCATAGACTCTACATGGGGCCTTAAAGTGGGAAGAGTTGCATAGACCAACTGCTTTGGGCATCTACTATGGTGCACAGTATCCTGAAGATTGGGGAACATGGATCACAGACTGTGCACCATGGCAGTACTAGACTCTTGACAGTGTAGATATGGCTCTAGGTGATTTGGACCTGTTGACTAATGTCTAACAGATTAACATTTTTAAATGATTATGACTAAAGTCCAGGACTGATGTTTCAGTAAGAAATTCTGAAAATCCCATCCAAAGTACTGGGACTGTGCTTACTAATTAATTAAATACTTTTTCAAAAAATTTCCACACCAGCCTCTTAAAACACTAACACTCGTCATCAAAGTAAACTCCTTATTACAGCTCCTCCACATACCTCCTCATCAGCACCAACATCGACACTGACATGTCCCTAACAGAAAGCCACTCCCAAGTTTGGTAAACATAATCCAGTTACTGGTAACATCCTGGTTATTGGTGACTCATTTATTAGGTACAGAGACTGCAAACTCCCCAAGATGGACAAGGACAGCGTGAGAGTCCTCTCTTACATATGAACAAAGATAATGGACATACCTAGGGCACAACCTCTCTAACTGACATGTCCCTAACAGAAAGCCACTCCCAAGTTTGGCAAACATAATCCAGTTACTGGTAACATCCTGGTTATTGGTGACTCATTTATTAGGTACAGAGACTTCAAACTCCCCAAGATGGACAAGGACAGCGTGAGAGTCCTCTTTTACATATGAACAAAGATAATGGACATACCTAGGGCACAACCTCTCTAACTGACATGTCCCTAACGGAAAGCCACTCCCAAGTTTGGTAAACATAATCCAGTTACTGGTAACATCCTGGTTATTGGTGACTCATTTATTAGGTACAGAGACTTCAAACTCCCCAAGATGGACAAGGACAGCGTGAGAGTCCTCTCTTACATATGAACAAAGATAATGGACATACCTAGGGCACAACCTCACCTCTAGCAAGAATGGCTATGATTTTAGACCATTTTGGGGGTAAATAGCTTGTTACAAAAAAAAAAAAAGAAAAAAATCAAAACAATGCAGAATGATTGGCCCTTACCATGCTAGTTTCAGTTAAAGGTAAAACAATAATTCTGAATAGCATTTTCCTTTACCTAAAATGATGCCAAGCACAAGGATAAAATAATTGGTTTCAATAACTGGCTAAGTTGCTGGTGGATCCAGAATGCAACACCCTGGGATGAAATCAGCAACAACCCAACTTTCTTTGAAAAAGATGGTCTATATCTTTAGTTCAAGGCTTCTACAAACTGGTCAAGTTTCATTCTGCCCTCATTGTACCTTTTTTTGGGCAGAGTTTATGTAATGAACATCCCAACCTGAGAAACACATGCAGTTCCAAACTAGATGATACTAACGCAGCTCTACTTAACACTAGGAGTCTTACAAGGTTGAGATCTTTAGAATGGACCCTTTATGATGCTAGGTGTAAGTGCCTACCATGACCTCAGACCCAGTGGAAATGGTGGTTGTAGTGGAATGTTGATGTACATCAGGAAAAATATCTCTTCAGTACAGTTACCATCAGCCCTCTCTCCCCTGTTGAGTTCATTGAACTACAGTTCATACTAGGGAAATCTAATGTCCACCTCATAACCTGCAGTCAATGACCCTTCATGGCTTCAGATGGCCACGGTAATTTCCAAGCATTCATGGAAGCTATCCCTATAAACAATATCTCTTTAATACTTGGTGACTTCAGCTATCCTTCTATTGATCAGAGCTCCTGCACTTTCATATTTAGGAAAGCTCAGTGTTTCTTGGTCTACAAACATAAATTCCCTGGATCAGCTTGTACTCAAACTGACAAGGGATGTAAATATTCTTGGCTTAATATTTACAAACTCTGCCCCTGTCTGCCCCTTCTACGATTGGTCCTTCATTAGTAAAGTCTTATCATAGTCTTTTTACCTTTACATTCAGAACTTCCTCTCCATTGGTTGCAAACGCCATTCTTTTCTAAAGACTTCCAAAAAGTCCAACCTCTTACAAATGTGTGATAAAATCTCTAAATTTACCCACATAGGTTCATAGGTAGGTACTAGGCTATCGGCCTTAGGGCCTATACAAGCCTAGCCATAATGATTCCTTGGCTATTGCTTCCCACAAATATTTACTTTCCTGGACTCCTGTCTAGCAGGACTACTGATGTGATCCCCGGAGTGAATTTCCTATCTCCCATCCAATCATCAAGGTTCCTCTTGAAGAGGGCCAGTGAGGCACTCTGCCTGACATGGACGAGCAGCCTATTCCAGAGTATGGGGAGTCTCTCTGGGTCAGGAACCTATCCCTCCTCCATGTTCTGTTCATTGTGATAACAAGGTTAAGATCCCTGGAGCATGTGGTTCGGAGGGATTGGGATTTGTGTAGCATGTCCACCAACTCTGGGTTTGACATGGCCTTGTATGTTAGGCAGAGATCGCCTCTGAGTAGGTGTTATGTGACAGAGTATAGCTGGAATTTCTTTAGATGGTCAGCATAAGGCATCTGCTTTAGGCCTGTGATTCTTTTTGTGAGGTATTTCTGTGGCCATTCTAGTTGTTGCAGATGTCTTGTGAGGTACATACCAAATAGGGCATTGTATTCTATAATGGGTCTAATGAGGGATGAGTACAGAGGAACAATGACCTCCTTTTTTCCGGATGAAAAGCCCTTAGTAATGAGGTGTGCCATGTAGAAGGATTTTCTAACTGTTATGGCTATGTGGTTATCAAAGGTGAGACCACTATCCACCTGTGTCCCTAGGTCTCTTATCACACTTTCAGTGTTTAGTGTACTGCCACCTATGTGGTAGTTCACAGGTACGTGGCTTTTCCCAAAGGGAAAACTATACATTTTTTGCCATTTAGCTTGAGCCCATGGCTCTGGCACGAGGCATATGTTTCGGTAAGGCCCTTTTGTAAGATATCCACATCATTTGGGAATTCCGTAATGGCTCCCAGCTTACAATCATCTGTGAACTTTGTAAGCCAGAGTCCCTCAGTGTTGACCTGTACTTCAGAGAAGTACATGCCAAACAAGAGTGGTCCCAGGACAGAACCCTGCGGTACACCTCTTGTCACTTGTCTGTTGATGGATTTAGAGTTGGCTACTTTTACAGTGTGTGTTCTGTCAGTAAGCCATTTTGCAACCCATCTAGTGATGTAGGGATTAATGCCCAGCTTAGGAAGTTTATCTATGATTCCAGAGTGGGGGATAGTGTCAAAAGCCTTGGCGAGGTCCAGGTAGGCTGTGTGAGCCACCTTACCCTCGTCCACATCTCTGGAGACTGATTCGAAGAAGTTGATCAGATTCAGGAGGCAAGATTGGCCCTTCAGGAACCCAAACTGGGTGGGGTCCAGTGTTTGAAGGTTGCCAATGTCTTTGTTTATAAGTACCATGATAATAAGTTCCATGGCCTTGCAGATCAGACTCATCAGACTGATGGAACGGTAGTTCCCGGGATCCAAAGTGGATCCCCCCTTGTGGAGTGGGAGGACTGTAGCTGTGCACCACTCTGTGGGCACAAAGCCTGAGGCGAGGCTACAATTAAACATAACACAAAGGTGAGGTGCCATTTCATTTTGTACTTCATGCAGTACACAGCCCAGGATGTCATCTGGTCCCATGGATGCTGTATTCTTGGCTTTGGAGAGTGCAATTTTTACTTGAGTGGCCGTGATTACCGGAATTTGGCATTCTTTCTGTATTGAGATGGGTTCTTTAGGGGGTGAGCGGGGGGTGAAGTTGGCACTGAATCTATCTGCTAGGATAGTGTCAATATCCTTGGGATCAGTATATCTAGTGTCATTCTGCTGTTGCTCAGAGCAGATCTGTGTATTGCCATTTAGATTCTTGACATAGCTATAGAATGCCTTGTGGTTGTCTTTGGAATCTTTTGCAATTTTGTTTTCGTAACTAGCTCTGGAAGATTTTATGAGGGATCTCAGCTTTCTGCTGAGGCTGGTGAGGGAGTTTTTTGAATCCTGGGTTCTTCCTCTTTTCTGCAACAGTTTCTTCCTTCTGTTGTACAGCTTGTTTATAGCAGAGGAACACCAGATTGGCATCCATTTTTTAGAGGATAGCATCTTGCTTCTATTTGGGATGGCTCAGTCCATCCATGAGTGAATGTGCTCGTGCAGCACCTTAGTGTAGGGTTCAGCAGTTGAACTTCCAGTTGCCATCTGCATGGGTGTCATGAAGTTTTTTACTTATGACTTGAGAAGCATGAAGTTGGCTTTGGAGAAGTTTTTTACAGATGTTTGCTTAAAGGGGGGTGGGATGTGGATATCAAGGGTGATTAGCTTACGGTCTGATCTGACCAACAAGGGGGTGACCACTGGTGTGGAGCATCGATTTTAAAGTCCAGGACTGATGTTTCAGTAAGAAATTCTGAAAATCCCATCCAAAGTACTGGGACTGTGCTTATTAATTAATTAAATACTTTTTCAAAAAATTTCCACACCAGCCTCTTAAAACACTAACACTCGTCATCAAAGTAAACTCCTTATTACAGCTTCTCCACATACCTCCTCATCAGCACCAACATCGACACTGACATGTCCCTAACAGAAAGCCACTCCCAAGTTTGGTAAACATAATCCAGTTAATGGTAACATCCTGGTTATTGGTGACTCATTTATTAGGTACAGAGACTGCAAACTCCCCAAGATGGACAAGGACAGCATGAGAGTCCTCTCTTACATATGAACAAAGATAATGGACATACCTAGGGCACAACCTCTCTAACTGACATGTCCCTAACAGAAAGCCACTCCCAAGTTTGGCAAACATAATCCAGTTACTGGTAACATCCTGGTTATTGGTGACTCATTTATTAGGTACAGAGACTTCAAACTCCCCAAGATGGACAAGGACAGCGTGAGAGTCCTCTCTTACATATGAACAAAGATAATGGACATACCTAGGGCACAACCTCTCTAACTGACATGTCCCTAACGGAAAGCCACTCCCAAGTTTGGTAAACATAATCCAGTTACTGGTAACATCCTGGTTATTGGTGACTCATTTATTAGGTACAGAGACTGCAAACTCCCCAAGATGGACAAGGACAGCGTGAGAGTCCTCTCTTACATATGAACAAAGATAATGGACATACCTAGGGCACAACCTCTCCTCTAGCAAGAATGGCTATGATTTTAGACCATTTGGGGGGTAAATAGCTTGTTACAAAAAAAAAAAGAAAAAAATCAAAACAATGCAGAATGATACACTGGCCCTTACCATGCTAGTTTCAGTTAAAGGTAAAACAATAATTCTGAATAGCATTTTCCTTTACCTAAAATGATGCCAAGCACAAGGATAAAATAATTGGTTTCAATAACTGGCTAAGTTGCTGGTGGATCCAGAATGCAACACCCTGGGATGAAATCAGCAACAACCCAACTTTCTTTGAAAAAGATGGTCTATATCTTTAGTTCAAGGCTTCTACAAACTGGTCAAGTTTCATTCTGCCCTCATTGTACCTTTTTTTGGGCAGAGTTTATGTAATGAACATCCCAACCTGAGAAACACATGCAGTTCCAAACTAGATGATACTAACGCAGCTCTACTTAACACTAGGAGTCTTACAAGGTTGAGATCTTTAGATTGGACCCCTTATGATGCTAGGTGTAAGTGCCTACCATGACCTCAGACCCAGTGGAAATGGTGGTTGTAGTGGAATGTTGATGTACATCAGGAAAAATATCTCTTCAGTACAGTTACCATCAGCCCTCTCTCCCCTGTTGTGTTCATTGAACTGCAGTTCATACTAGGGAAATCTAATGTCCACCTCATAACCTGCAGTCAATGACCCTTCATGGCTTCAGATGGCCACGGTAATTTCCAAGCATTCATGGAAGCTATCCCTATAAACAATATCTCTTTAATACTTGGTGACTTCAGCTATCCTTCTATTGATCAGAGCTCCTGCACTTTCATATTTAGGAAAACTCAGTGTTTCTTGGTCCACAAACATAAATTCCCTGGATCAGCTTGTACTCAAACTGACAAGGGATGTAAATATTCTTGGCTTAATATTTACAAACTCTGCCCCTGTCTGCCCCCTTCTACGATTGGTCCTTCATTAGTAAAGTCTTACCATAGTCTTTTTACCTTTACATTCAGAACTTCCTCTCCATTGGTTGCAAACGCCATTCTTTTCTAAAGACTTCCAAAAAGTCCAACCTCTTACAAATGTGTGATAAAATCTCTAAATTTACCCACATAGGTTCATAGGTAGGTACTAGGCTATAGGCCTTAGGGCCTATACAAGCCTAGCCTTAATGATTCCTTGGCTATTGTTTCCCACAAATATTTACTTTCCTGGACTCCTGTCTAGCAGGGCTACTGATGTGATCCCCGGAGTGAATTTCCTATCTCCCATCCAATCATCAAGGTTTCTCTTGAAGAGGGCCAGTGAGGCACTCTACCTGACATGGACGAGCAGCCTATTCCAGAGTATGGGGAGTCTCTCTGGGTCAGGAACCTATCCCTCCTCCATGTTCTGTTCATTGTGATAACAAGGTTAAGATCCCTGGAGCATGTGGCTCGGAGGGATTGGGATTTGTGTAGCATGTCCACCAACTCTGGGTTTGACATGGCCTTGTATGTTAGGCAGAGATCGCCTCTGAGTAGGTGTTATGTGACGGAGTATAGCTGGAATTTCTTTAGATGGTCAGCATAAGGCATCTGCTTTAGGCCTGTGATTCTTTTTGTGAGGTATTTCTGTGGCCTTTCTAGTTGTTGCAGATGCCTTGTGAGGTACATACCAAATGGGGCATTGTATTCTATAATGGGTCTAATGAGGGATGAGTACAGAGGAACAATGACCTCCTTTTTTCTGCATGAAAAGCCCTTAGTAATGAGGTGTGCCATGTAGAAGGATTTTCTAACTGTTGTGGCTATGTGGTTATCAAAGGTGAGACCACTATCCATCTGTGTCCCTAGGTCTCTTATCACACTTTCAGTGTTTAGTGTACTGCCACCTAAGTGGTAGTTCACAGGTACGTGGCTTTTCCCAAAGGGGAAAACTATACATTTTTTGCCATTTAGCTTAAGCCCATGGCTCTGGCATGAGGCATATGTTTCGGTAAGGCCCTTTTGTAAGATATCCACATCATTTGGGAATTCCGTAATGGCTCCCAGCTTACAATCATCTATGAACTTTGTAAGCCAGAGTCCCTCAGTGTTGACCTGTACTTCAGAGAAGTACATGCCAAACAAGAGTGGTCCCAGGACAGAACCCTGCGGTACACCTCTTGTCACTTGTCTGTTGATGGATTTGGAGTTGGCTACTTTTACAGTGTGTGTTCTGTCAGTAAGCCATTTTGCAACCCATCTAGTGACGTAGGGATTAATGCCCAGCTTAGGAAGTTTATCTATGATTCCAGAGTGGGGGATAGTGTCAAAAGCCTTGGAAAGGTCCAGGTAGGCTGTGTGAGCCACCTTACCCTCGTCCACATCTCTGGAGACTGATTCGAAGAAGTTGATCAGATTCAGGAGGCAAGATTGGCCCTTCAGGAAACCAAACTGGGTGGGGTCCGGTGTTTGAAGGTTGCCAATGTCTTTGTTTATAAGTACCATGATAATAAGTTCCATGGCCTTGCAGATCAGGCTCGTCAGACTGATGGAACGGTAGTTCCCAGGATCCAAAGTGGATCCCCCCTTGTGGAGTGGGAGGACTGTAGCTGTGCACCACTCTGTGGGCACAAAGCCTGAGGTGAGGCTACAATTAAACATAACACAAAGGTGAGGTGACATTTCATTTTGTACTTCATGCAGTACACAGCCCAGGATGTCGTCTGGTCCCATGGATGCTGTATTCTTGGCTTTGGAAAGTGCAATTTTTACTTGAGTGGCTATGATTACCAGAATTTGGCATTCTTTTTGTATTGAGATGGGTTCTTTAGGGGGTGAGCCGGGGGTGAAGTTGGCACTGAATCTATCTGCTAGGATAGTGTCAGTATCCTTGGGATCAGTATATCTAGTGTCATTCTGCTGTTGCTCAGAGCAGATCTGTGTATTGCCATTTAGATTCTTGACATAGCTATAGAATGCCTTGTGGTTGTCTTTGGAATCTTTTGCAATTTTGTTTTCGTAACTAGCTTTGGAAGATTTTATGAGGGATCTCAGCTTTCTACTGAGGCTGTGAGGGAGTTTTTTGAATCCTAGGTTCTTCCTCTTTTCTGCAACAGTTTCTTCCTTCTGTTGTACAGCTTGTTTATAGCAGAGGAACACAAGATCGGCATCCATTTTTTAGAGGATAGCATCTTGCTTCTATTTGGGATGGCTCAGTCCATCCATGAGTGAATGTGCTCGTGCAGCACCTTAGTGTAGGGTTCAGCAGTTGAACTTCCAGTTGCCATCTGCATGGGTGTCATGAAGTTTGTTACTTCTGACTTGAGAAGCATGAAGTTGGCTTTGGAGAAGTTTTTTACAGATGTTTGCTTAAAGGGGGGTGGGATGTGGATATCAAGGGTGATTAGCTTATGGTCTGATCTGACCAACAAGGGGGTGACCACTGATGTGGAGCATCGATCTCCCATGTTTGTAATGACCAGGTCTAGAATATTGGTACCCCTGCTGGGACTATGAATTAGTTGCACTAGGGCACTGGAATTTATTAATTCCAAGAACCGTTGAGCAAAGGTATTGGTACAGGAGTAGTTTTCCCAGTTAATGCAGGGTAGTTGAAATCACCCAGTATTAGGGTGTTTGGTTGTATCTTAATATTTTCCAGTATGTTTAGAAAGGTGTAGTGAGAATCTTGGGGCATGGTGGGGGAAATGTAGCAAGCTACAATTTGTATTGCAGTCTTACTTAGTGTTAGTTGCACCTGGAGAATTTCAGATGCATTGTGTTGCGCAACCAGCCTGGAGGTGTGAATACCCTAGGTGAATACGGACACTCATCCACCTTTAGTGTTTCAGTCCTGGTTTGGTGGCCAAAAAGCGTGGTATGAATTGTAGCCTGGAATTGCAGGGGTGCTCTCTGGAGCTTTGAACCAGGTCTCAGTTACTGCACATATATCAATGTTCTCCATTTTTACAAGAGCCTCGAGAGAGTGGATCTTGAGATTTAGACATCTAGAATTGAGTAGCATTACCTTCAGATTTTGCTTGCTTGTACCTATTATGGTGGTAGTTGTGTCTTTTGAACCTTGCTTAAAAAAGGCACTATAGGGGTGGCAAGAGCCTTAGCCAGTAACCTGAACTAACATCAGCCCCACAGAAGGCCTTGGTTATGCAGCCAGTTACACAAGTGAATTTTATTCCTGGTAAGATAAATGTATTGACCCAGCATTTCCTTCAGACAACAATTATAGCACTCAATTCAAAAATACACCATCCACATGGTCTAACTTTATAACAGATGGAGGAAACTCCTTAACCTGCCTTGTAGGGCTGACACCTCTCAATTTCAAAATATTATTAAAATTTTGCTAGGAAAGTTACAAGTAAAAACTGGAAATGTAAAACTACTCAATCTCTCTTTTGCTAGTGAATTCATCTGTCTAGCCAAACATTTTTATAAAAATGAATTATCAACCATAAAAATGAGAACTAGAAATGTAACTCCTCAATACATAGCATGACAGAAATTTAATGATCTATTAGAAAAGTAGTAATGGTATTGTGCATATAATGTTTGTTATGGATTATTGTATATCTTTTTGTTTTATTTTGTTTCAAATTGTTGACTTGTTGGAATATGTAAAATCAAATAAAAACTTTAAAAAAAATATTACTAAAAAGCTCACTAGGAAATTGAAAGCAATTATAAAGACCAGTAAACTGCTAGCCTCTAAGACTAGCAATAAAAGGAAAGAATGATTACAAGTCCTTACTGAGTTACATTAGAAAGCTAAGAAATAGCTCTTAGTTCTGAGTTGAGCTTCTCCTAATGGAACCTAGCACATAAATTCAAAACACATTCAAGACATTTTGGCCAGCAGATTTGCAGCACACATCTCCCCAGAAACTATCATGCCCTCTCAAACCTTTTTGAGCTACTGTGCACTACCTGTTTTCACTAAGAAACACATTTTAAAGTGTATTGTTCATTTCTCATACATCTATATTTTACAGCTAAATGTATTCTAAATATACTGTCAATATTAAAGGTGCAAGTTGTTTGAAAAGAAATTGAGGATAATGGCATGGTTTGGAAACTTGAGCCTCACTGTTGACTCAGGTGTTCCTTATGACCACACCCACAAAATGGTGTCAAATTATTTATTGGAAATGTTTTCTTTACATCAGAAAAATATTCTGGGCAATCAAACATACCATACTTCTTTAGAAGAACAGCTTCTTACTTACTTACATTATGGCTATAGATCATCACGTGTCAATTTTCAGTGATGGATATTCCATCGGTAGGTGGCAAATTTTCTTACTAGGATGTAAGACTCCCATACTGCTGAACTTGGCATGAGAAAAGAATAGGTTATACACTAATGCAAGTAATGAGTCATTCTGCATTCATTCATTCATGTTGCCATGTCAGGAGTTTTCAGCTTCAAGTAAATTTACAAGGGATGGTGCTTAACAACATTTAAAGCAAAAATAACATATTTTTTGCATTAAACTCTGTAAAATTTAAAATAATATATGGTAAGAAGATAACTCCTATCACCAATGGTTAGTTATTTAAATTTGCTATGGAAAGTGCGACAATACACTTTAAAGCACTCTTAAAGACCAAAAACACTTCTTCCAGTGTCCCAGACAGCATACTGGATTGTCTAATTACAAGTGTCAAATATGCATTCTTTGATCTCCTCTTCAAACCTTTAAGCCAAAACCTTCTTACAGACTATGTCCCTGAATCCTGGAGTATTGTGGCAATAATGCTCCTCTTTGGGTTTATATTAGACTATCAAATGTTCAGAACATTGATGTTAATAACATCAACCCCAAAAGAGTGTAATGACACAATGCCACAGTGACGTAACACCAACGTACAAAACACTGAAGATATAGTTTTTGGAGGGGGCAAACTCTCTGTATCCCACACCCCCTGCTAATTATATATACCAAGTCCAAGACTGCACCACAACTGAGAATGGGCAAAACCCCAAGCCCAGCTGTAAAAAGATCTCACACAATTACCCACCTGCACTGTGCAATCTTTTCATCTTTAGTGTTAACACACTTCAATTTTGCACTTGCTGTTATGAATGTTGATAGTCTGAACATTCAATGCTCTAACAGGGGACTCGGGACTTCCCACATAAAGGTAGACCCACCACTGACCTATGCATTGTTTGGGGGTTGGTATAATGGTTAATGTGTTTACCTCATAGTCACAAGGTACAGGATGTGATTCTCACCTTTGAAAGAGAAACTAGCTAGTCTTAAAATGGCCAGCAAGGGTAGCTAGCTTAGTACTTACCTATGAACCTGTGGAACCATTAGCCTTATGAGACTTCTCTGTGAAGCCATGAAACACACCATCCCTGATCACATAAATCATAACATCAAAATCATGACTAAACTAAACTCACTGCAGTTCAGCTTTGTAAAGAACAAGTACTGCGTGCTTAATCATTCGTGTCAGCTTCTTTGAAAAAAATCACTCTTGCAGTCAGCAGTGGTCACAACAAGCATGTTGACTTCCTTTATCTGTCCAAAACATTTTATACTATATCACATAACATAATCTTTTATAAGTTGTTGGTCTTAAACATAAAGCCTGTGCTGTAAGACGGACAGTCAGCTGGTTAAAGACAGAGCACACATTGTCAGTGTGGGTGCCCCCCCCCATTCACAGAGAGTCAGTGGTATCCCACAGTGATCTGTGCTTGATAACCTTCTATTTGTCAACAATTTTATAGACCCTTAAACTGATAGCAGTGATCTCTCGTTAACAAACTTGGATAATGTCTGTAAATTGGGTAAGGCTATTAAATCTCCTTTGGATACATATACCCAACAAAATTAACTAATTAAAGTCAATTCCTCATTTATTTATTTATTTATTTTATTTTACATTTGTTGACCGGGATAGTCCGACTGGATACATGTCCATTTTTTCGGCCGGGGGAGGGGAGAAAAGCTTACTTTTAGGTAAGGTAATTACATGTTCATAGAATACAAATTAGTCTCATTTAACAAAGGAGACAAAGGAATAAAAAAGTATATTAGGCACAGACTACAACATACTTTTTCTCTTACTAGTCTGACCAAGAAGGATTACTAGCCAGTATTAGTGTTAATCCAGGCTTGCACACTGGGCAGCCAATGAGATTTGAGATGGTGATTTAATCTTTTTTTGAATAGGTTTTAGTGAGGAAATGTTGGTGACTTAGGAGTTTGTTTGAGGAGCAAAAACTATTGAGATTTGTGTAAGTAGGTAATCACTATAACAAGATGATAGTTTGTTAAGGTCAGATATATTAAGATTTCAAAGTGGCCATTTTGCACATGGAGTAAGAAAGGGTTTTATGATTGATATGTATATCAAATCTAAGTTTATTATCAATGGTAACTCTAATAGTTTTTTGTGTTGGTGTGCCAGGTCTCAACTGCAGTAAAAACAGATTGTGTTTTTAGTTAAGAATAGCAAGAGATGATGGATCAGAACTGATAAATGTCGAGTCTGCTGACAGGCATTTTTGGCTAATGGAGACAGTATAGATATACTGGCCCTATAATTTGATAGTCTGTAGACCTTTATGGTTTCCATATTGAGGGGATTGTGGATTACTATATGTACGATTGATGAGTCATCGAGATGGGGTAGGCTACATCAGCAGCAGCTTTTTAAGTATTCAAGCTGGAGAAAGGAAGCAGAGAGAGTAGTTGGTTTAAGTTTCTTCAGTAAGTTGACAGTTGGTAATTGGTTTGCTAGTGATTGTATGGTGTTAGTAAAGAAGTGGTGTTAAAAGAATGGCTTCTTCTTCTGTATTTTTTATCACTTAGCATTTCTGGGGTAGGAGATGATTTGCCTGTGTTTATTTGTAGTTGGCTCCAATTTTGTCTCTAAGTTTGATTAGGCATTTGGTGTCTTTGTTAGCCAGGGTGCTATATGTGTTTTGGTTCTGATTAATCTTTTTGAGAGACTCAGACTCAGTATTATTAGAAATTATTAAATTTTGAACTTAAACTAGCTCCTCTAAGGGAGGTATGGATGATTTAAGGGATTTTTATTTATTTTTTTTTTTGAAAGAGTGTTTTGTGTTTCCTTTTTCTATTTCTATATATCTATATATTTGAGATATTTTTTTTCTTTTCCTTATTATTTCCTTATTTTTCCTTATGTAGGATGGGTCCTAGTCCTGTAGTTGTGTGGCTGATGGGTCCCAGTGGATGAGTTTGTGATATCTTCTTTTATTTATTACTCTTTATTATAGGTGGTGGGGAGTGTTCTAATGGTCTGTCTGGTGTTGGGTTATATGTATGGTTTGCTTCAGAGGAACATTGATATCGTCCAGGGTTAACACCAAAGAGGAGTTTTGTTTTTAGTGAATTGTTTGATAGCCAGCTAAGCATGTTCTGGTGTATCAGAGTTTTTTTGGGATATAGGTCACTATTAGATTTATTCTTTTTTCTTTATTTTAGTGTAGTTTTAGTATTAACATTTATTAGATTTCTTTATTGGTTGAGAGTTGGGTTGACAGTATTTGTATTTAGATTTGGAGACACGCTTTTCCACCTCCCTTCTCTTTTTATTGTATAATTATATTGTATGATATATAATACCACCCTGGAATAGCACAGTAAAAGGGTTTGGACTAAAAGACAAGAAATGTAAGTAACATCACTCTCTTCAGGAAGCAGAAACAGTCTGCCTCCTACCGCATTGAAAACATATATTTACCATGTGAATCAATAATCAGGAATCTGGGCATATAGGTTGGTAGCTCCCTCTCCTTTGACCATCACATGGAAACTGTAATGAGGAAACCCTTCTACATTTCACAATTAATTGCCAGTGGCATCTCTTTGAAAACTAAGGAAGTTATTGTCCCAATGTATTCTGACCTTGCCAGACCTATTATTGAACATAAAAACTGCAAGATATAAAATAAAAAAAAATAATAATTTGGGATGTATCTGGCTAGGCATATTAAAAAACTCAAAAACAAAAAAATTGATTTTCTAAACAAAAAGTATCTCTGGTCTAAAAAACACTTAGCTACCAGAACAGACTGGGGTTCTCATCCTGCTACTCAGTGTTATAGAGGCCCCTAAGGGGAGACTATGCCTAGCTTACCTTGCTCTTAGAAATCCAGTTATTCAAAATGCTGCTTTCCTTGACAAGTCAGATTGTGCTGTCAACACCGGAACTAGAAATAAATACAACTAGATGTAGAGATAGGTTTATCATATAGTGCATCTCTTTGCTCTGGAAAGAGCTCCCCTAGAATGTCAAGCAATGTGATGTCCTCTCCTCCTTCAAATGTATCTTGGACAGCTGGAAGGGTGCCCTAAAATCAATTCCAGAAATGAAAATCATCACCTTTATTGAAAAAGGTGGTAGAGCATGAGGGGGGATATTCAAAAAGGTGCACATGGCCTCTGGTGTCACTGAAGTGGTCAGAAAAGCCTTTTACTTGGTTCATCTCATAAGTAAAGGGATTGCATCCAAAAAAAAGGAGGTTATTACCTCTCTGTACTCTTCCCTCATTAGGCCTGCAGTTGAGTATAACTCCCCATTTGGTATGTACCTCTCCAAACACCTTCACCAACTGGAAAGGACACAGAAATACCTCACAAAGAGAATCCATGGCTTCAAACAACTGTCCAATGTGGACAGGCTCAAATCTCTATCACTCTACTTGGCATCATACAGATTGCTCAAAGGCGATCCGTGTCTCTTCTACAAGGCAATATCAGACCCTGCCCTAATAGAGATACTCCATATCTGTAAGTCTAACTCCTCATGCATTACCCACATGAAAGGCCTAAGTCTCATATGCAACATCAATAAAACCTGCTGGCTAGACAGGTTTGTCTTTCACTGGTTGTCCTGCTTTTGGAATAGACTTCCCATACATGCCAAACAGAGAACCTCACTGCCCCTCTTCAAGTGCAACCTTGATGAGTGGACAGAAAACCACAAATTTGCACCAGGGGTTCCACCTTTATCCCTCACTGACAGGGTGACAGTGATGACTGAGGTTCCTTTTTTGGGGAAAAATTCCTGGCTAGGCTTGTAAGGGCCCCAATGCCATTACCCTAGTAACTTCTTATGATCCTATGATCATATGGTCTGACTTTTCTTGTATACCCTATAGTCCCAAGCTCCAATGTATTATTTGCTTATTACTTTAATCTGAATGCAGACTGAGCTATCTCTAAAACAGTCTTTTCTATACTCTTTCAGTAACATAGAATTACACTCTCACGAAAACCAGATATCCACCCATACTGTCAGCTTTTAAAATAGCTCTGCAGTAGCAGTATTATTTTTTTAATTCTATAGCTTGTAATTTTTGTGTTAACTAAGTACATCTGTCTATCACTTAACTACATATTAAGCTGCACAAATTAGTAGGAGTTTATTAGCAAGTAATAGGCAGAAACCATGAAGTAGTAGTTCATAAACAGTAGAAGAGAAAGATCCTACAGATCAATGAAATTATAAGTCTTTTACTGTATTATTATGAATTTAACAATGATGGATCTGGGACTAGCACCTTTATTTTATTTGTTGAAGAAAGAGATCCATGTACCTTTTCAAAATGTAAGAAAGAGCTTCTGGAAGATTTAAAACTTTTGTTATCCATTGAGGGGAGGTGGTGCTTATTTACCGCTTCTATTGCTGGTTTGGACAAACCCTTATTAATTTTAAATCTATATGGCCCATGTAATTCACAACATTTGTTCATTTTAAAAATTTACAATATTCTTGCATCCTATAAGGATCATCATATTATAGTGGGTGGTGACTGGAATGCAGTTATAAACCCTGTAATTGATCGTTCCCGCTCCACTGTCACCTATAATCTTCAATCTACTCTGGCTCTAAATGATTTGATGACAGAATATAATTTAATAGACCCCCTCCGCACTGTTAAAAATATAAACAAGAATGATATATACACTTATTATTCTAAGTGCTATCATTCGTGGTCCAGATTAGACTTCTTTCTAATTTCAGATTATATTTGAAAATATATTGTGGACTTTACTACAGAACCCAGATTCTTTTCGGATCACTCAAGAATTTCACTAAAATTGAACATAAAACCCAATATCAAAAATAAAACTATGTTTAATAAGTGGACCTTAAATAATAACTTATTGTCAAATGAAGATATTTGCAAACAAGCTTCAGAAATCCTAAATGAAATGGTGAATAGTCTTGAATCATCAGACATTCCTTATGACATACAATGGGCTGCATGTAAAGCAAGATTAAGAGGTTTATTTATTAGTAAAGCTGCTTTTTTCAAAAAACAATACTTTAAGAAAGAGGAATTCTTAAAATCAAGAATATCTTCGTTGGAAAATCATCTTAGTCTGAACTATGATGCTACTTTAGAAAAACAAATTTTTGATTGTCAGAAAGATTTAATTCTGCTTCACCAAAATAACCTCTCCTTAGCTGAACAAAAGCTACTTGCTTCATATTCAGAGTGGGCCCAGGTTCCATCTAAATTGTTAGCGAGAATTATTAAAGTTAACTTCAGAAATCCAAATATTACATCTTTATCTTATAATAACAGATTATATAATACTGATGAAGAGATTATTCAACTTTTCACCTCTCTTTACACTGAGTTATATTCAGGTTCTTCTAATTCTGTTAAAGATAATCAGTCAAAACTCTTTTTAGACTCTTTGCAGTTCCCTAAACTTAATGATAATCAGCAAAAACTACTTTCTACCCCTATATCGGTACAAGAAATCTCGGATTCAATAGATAATCTTAAATTGGGTAAATCTCCGGGACCTGATGGTTTTACTCCAGAATTTTTCAAAACTTTCAAATTGGTAGTTCTTCCCTTTCTATTTAAAGTTTACAATCATATAAGAGTTAATGATATCTCAGATATTCATTGGAACACATCCAAAACCATTCTAATTCTAAAAATAATAAAGATAAATCTGACCCAGTAAATTATAGACCCATTTCTTTAATTAACGTGGGTATTAAGATTCTGTCATCTATTCTGGCTAACAGATTGAAACGGATTTTACCCTCAATTATCTCATCAGATCAATCAGGTTTTATGTCTCAGAGACATGCTTGGGATAATACTCTATCTTTAGAGACTATACTTCATCTCATTAAGAAAAATCCAAACCCTATATATGCTTTGATTATAGATGCATCAAATGCCTTTGACAGAGTATGTTGGAACTTTTATTTCAAACTATGTTATGTTTTAATATTCCCTTATTCTTTATAAATTTTTAAAAGTTTTATACAAAAATATGTTTACTAGACTATACATTAATGGTCAATTTTCTGCTCGATAAAGATCACTAAAGGAACAAGACAGGGTTGTCCATTGTCCCCTTTTCTTTTCAACATTTACTTAGAACCTTTGCTATTGTTTATTACTCAAAATACTTTTCATAACATCCCTAGAATTCTTAATACTAATATTCATTTCTCTGCTTTATGGATGATTTAGTAATCTACTTTCAAACTCCATTATCTGATTACAGAAAAATAATGAATTCTATTGATTATTTTTCTTTGGTTTCCAACTATCTTTTAAATTCTACAAAACTCATATTTTTCCCTTAAATCATTTAGCACACAAATTTTTTTTGTTTCCAGACGATCATTTTCAGTTTACTTATAATATAAAATATTTAGGAATCAATTTAGAACACAATAATAAATCTTCCTTTCAAAATAATATTAATAAATTATGGAACTCTATATTGTCTGATATGGACAGATGGAAGCATCTAAACCTTTCATTTGTTTCAAGGGTGGCCATTATTAAAATGAATATTCTGCCTAAATTTCTTTACCAATTCTCATCATCTGATCAGATAATTTCAAAAAAATTTTTTGAGTCTGTAAATAAAGCTTTGGCAAAATTCATATGGTTCCCTAAATCTGTTAGAATTTCCTATTCTAGATTGGCATTTTCAAGGACAAGGGAGGTTTGGGTTTACCTAATCTTTATCTCTATTATTTGATTGTCTCATCCAATAAACTTCTTACTATCTCTAAATTCAATAACACTTCTTATCCAAATCACTCTTTATGGATAAAATTATGGTATAATTATGTCATTTCTAATAATTTAAATCCTGAAGCTATTCCCTTTATCTCTCTGGATAGTTTATTTATTAAAAATATATCTACAGTATTTAAACAAAAGATTAGAGATTTCCAAATCTTACTCAAAATGTGTAAACTAGAAAAGATCTCGCACCATGTTCAGCCAATTCATCTAAACCCAAATATATTATTGGACAATAAACTTTTGAACTTAACAAACTATCCTTTAATTAAAAATCTAAAAGTAGGAGATGTTTTGAAAAATCTTGACTTGCCTTTATCTGACTGGCGTAAGTTATTGAAAGTAAACTGGAATTACTCACCAATTCTTACACAACTAAGAGCAATAATTAAAACAAATTTGTATCTCTGGTCCCCATAGACTCACAATTGAAAAACCTTAACACGATTATCAAAATACTTTCATCATCTGATAAAATGCTCTCAAACTCATATAAATTAATTAATTCTTTAATGATGGACCACAACTGTCTTTTATCTAATGTTTGGTTGAATTATAATTCCCAATTGTCAGAATCTCAGAAAGTCCTGGCTATTAGACACACTAAGGAAGTTATCCCTTTTAAAAAATTAGCATACACACAATTAATGATTAATAATGATGCCTACTTTACCCCAATCAAATTAAACAAATTTAACCCAAATAAGTCCCCTTTGTGTTCATGCTATTCTCATCCCCAAGCAGACCTCCTTCATATTCTATGGTATTGTCATTTTTCTCACAGATTGTGGACATCTTTGAAAGTCAGACTGCAGAAAATGGGATATCAAAAATCCACGTTGATGTGGGAATTTGCTATTCTACATATTCCATTGATTCATCTTTCAAAAGTTGATATTTATGTTATCATTTTTATTTGCTCATTACTAAAACTTTATATAATACAAAATTGGATTGATCGTTCTAAATTAAAATGGGTTACTTTCCAGAAAATGGCTTTTAAATTTATTGATGCTCAAAGATACTTAGGTGGAAGTCCAAAAAAAAAGCTATTAGAAAGGTTGTGTTAGAAAAGGTTCTAAACATATGAAATAGTTAATGTTAAATATTTTTTTTTTTTTTTTTTTCTCTCAGGTTGTCTAACTTGTATATAGTGTACATATGGTGTATGTTTTATTTCTAAATAACTTATCAAAATCTCATGAAGGTTGTTATCACTAGATGAATTGTTATATGTTCATTTATGCCTTCTTGTTATGTATAATCTTTTAATTGTCTTGCTATTCATATAATTAATAAAAAAATTTTTGAGAAAAAAAAAACTTTTGTTATCCATGAAGTTAAAATGTTAATCATGTCACTCCCTTCCATCTTTTCCAAGACTCCCTAAATTCTTTAGTTGTTCCTCCTCACCCTATTCTCCAGGTCATCAAGTTTTTTTTCAAGTAGTAAGGTATTTTGTTTTAAAGGAATCAGAGTGACTTTCCTCTTCAGAAACTCTTTCATTCAAGTGATTTAGTTTCCCTTCAGTGTCTGATAATTTACTATTTTGTTGTTTAACCATGTCATTAAGAAGATGTAATTGCCTAATCTAATTCACCAGTTAAAATAGATAATGCAAAAATTCATTCAGATGATGACAATTCCTTTAAAGTAATAAAGAAAAGGAAACAATGTATTCCTTTTATTAAAGAACTAAGAAAAATAAATAAATCAGTGCACACTCTCTTTTTCTTCCAAAACTTAAAATATTTCTTCAAGTTGGTCCAAAGTTGTTTAATACCCTAGAGGATGTGGTAATTTTTCAGCAGTCTAACAAATCCTGAATTATTCTGTAAACCATGGATTTCTCTGGCATGAGTCTCAAAAGACAAGCAGACAAGTCCCCCCTGGAATTGAAAGGATCCATCAGTAAAAATCTAAATGACAAATGAACTGTCTCACTCCCTGTCTCTCTCTCTCTCTCTCTATATATATATATATATATATATATATATATATATATATATACATATATATATATATATAGATAGATAGATATAGATACAGATGCATTTAATTTCTATTTGGTTTACTTAACAAGTCATAGCATCTCTTCAGATTGCATTATAACTTTTTTATTATCTGTCTTTGACCTTAGATAGCACTATGTGATATAGGTAAGACAACTATATTGTCTATTATAGCCTGTTAGTTCTCTTTAAGTAGTTTATTTTGGTTAATTGCTAACACTAACCTGAATTATGCCTCTTCCCCCCAACCCTAACCCTACACCTTAAGGACATTAAAACCTTTCCATAACACTGTCACTACACAAGACAGACTCAGACAGGCAGACATTTACAAACATACACAAACAACACTATATCTATCCCCTTACCTTACCCTTACCCTAAAATACACAAACTTCCACATAAACACACAACTCCCATTCTTCATTCACCCAGACACTAACGCTAACTCACACACACTTACCTGTATCAGCATTCTGAACATTTGACACATGCACTATTTGGCCAACAGCACCTTAGACATGTCCAAAGGTCATCCATCTTCACTGTCAACATAAAATCATGCCCTCTGCATTTGACGAACAAAGGTACACTCTGTCAAATGTAGGGCAACTCTCTCTCTCTCTCTCTGTATATCTATATATATATATATATATATATATATATATATGTGTGTGTGTGTGTGTGTGTGTGTGTGTGTGTGTGTGTGTGTGTGTGTGACATAATATACAAGTGAAATTGTACTAAACTTTAAAGATTTAATGATTAGTGATTGTATTTCTATAAGCTGAAAAAATGTTTTTTCTAAGTTTACTTAATATATGCTAAATTATATTTGTTTCTCTGGAGTTGAAATGGCACAGTGTTGATGTAATGAATGTAAGGATTTGATTTTCAGAGCTGAAGGTTCTAAATCTTCTAGCATCCTTTGGATTATTGAACACAAGTCAGAAATCAGGAGGCAGTATACTCAGAATGCCTTGTATAAGCATATTGAGACTTGTGGGGACAGGGCATATTTATTTTTAGAGTTATTTTGATTTTGATGATTCTCTCACTCAGATGTGGATGATATTAATAATTTTCACTAACTAAGAATATCAATGGATGCTGATAGTCCTCCTGGCCTTAACAGTACAGTAAGCATTAAACCCATTCTTGTTGGATTACTTGAAATGATATTTTTATTAATATGAGCATTTAAGCATCTGTTGTGTACATGTATGTGTACACCTATGTTAGATAGCTTCTTTTTAACAAAGTGACTTTGGCTGCAGTCACATGACTACAAAGCAGTTGCTTTGTGTATATGTATGTATTTAGTATTGAGAATGTGTGATTTAAGATCTTTACATGGAAATTTTTAATAAAATATTCATAACACCTCATAACACCTTATAAGTTAAGTAAAATGTATAAACTGAATAAATCTCTATGTTGGAGATGTAAAACATAGTTAAAGGCAGATTATTGACATGTATTTTATACATATGATACAATTAAAGGTTATTTAAAGCCTTTTGTATATTTCATTAAGGGTTTATGCTTTGACGTTTGTGTGGTTTCAGAAACTCTGATTTTAACTAATGTATCTATTCCATATTCTTTATTATAAACTTTATTAGCAACACCTAGAAGAATAATCACATTTAACTGAAAAAATGAAACTACTCTAAAGTTTATTGAATTCATTAATTTGGCCGCTGTTGTGTGTCATAGAGTGAAGCACATTTCTGCTATAAGATGTATTTATTTATTTATTTATTTATTTATGTATTTGACATTTGTTAACTGGGTTAGTCCATCTGAGCCATATGGCCTGTTTTCAGTGGAGACCCAAGGAGAAAAGCTTTGACATTATAGAAAAAAAAATTGCATTCTAGGCATTATATAAACAAAGAGAACAACATCTGACACTACTATTTCTTGTTTTGTTGTTGGCTTTATCATAGTGTCACTATTTTATTTCTTTGTGCTATTTAAAAATTTGACATGCAATGTAGAAAAGATAAGAATAATAAACACAAATAAAATGAATATGCCTCCAGTGGAGAAAATGCATGGATGATAGAAGAAAAACGTACAATGCAATATACCGCAAGTGGAGAAAATAAGTCTGACAGAAAAAAATATGCAAATAACATGAGCAGAAAGATGTGAAGATTTTAAAAATACTTAATAAATGTACAGATAAAAGAAAGTAGTATTAGTACTGATATAACTTTTCCATTGTAACAAGATTAGTGATGATTGCAAAAATTTAAAATTGTTAGATTATTATAAATGTAGTTTACCAAGCCAGTTTTTGTCTGAAGATTTAAAAAGATTAAACATTGTTGAAGTTGTTTTCTTGTTATTCTTGTAAATTTGTTAATAAGTTTGTTTTTGTTATTTAGCTGTGTGATACATTTTTAAACTAATAGAAAATTTGGAAAGAGAAGCCATCTAGTCTGTAAAATCTTCAGATTTTAACTTTTTTTCTGAGATTATCTGTATGGGTATTTTCTATACATCAAATATACCCATCCTTTACACCAAAACCCCATATGTCAACAAGCAACTACACAATGAGAAACAGACTCAGTGTGTACAAAAAAATAAATAAACAAATAAATAATAATAATAAAAAAATATATATTTTTTTTTTTTTTGCAGGGGCCAATCCCCCTGCACCTCTACATGTGATGGACTGCACCCTCATACTCCCTGCTAATTATATATATATATATATATATATATATATATATATATATATGTATATATATATATGTATATTAAATGATCAGTTATACAGCTTTTGACCAAACAGACACAATCAATGTGATGTATCTCATCTATCTATCTATGAATATACACATAGGTATAGATATAGATAAAGACATAGACAGCTAGATATAGTCAGGCATTGATGATTCTGGTAAAAACAAGGACGTTTGTAACTGATGATCTCATGTGGATGTTGAAGATAAGTGAGGGCTGAAGGTTAAGTCACGGGTTTTTGTAGCAATGAGCTCATTATCTACCATGGACACAGTGATTATAAAATGACCATTCTGTGGCTGTACTGCAAGTAACAAGCATGATCCTTAAAAGGAATACATTAATCATGTGAATAGCCACAGGAATTGTAAATTGAATGACTTCCAACATAGCTTCGCAAATGTTATATTTTCCATTTAATGAACATGGTCACTGTCAGACATCTAATATTACATGGAACCTTTATTAGATTTAACTGTCCAATGTAAGTATAGAATGCTTTCATATATGGTGTTGTCATGCATTAATTATTCATTACTAACTTTCAGATTTGATAAAGTGAAAATCACCATGATTTTTTAAGGAATCTCTTTATTCATTTCTGATATTATAAAGCTTATAATACTGCGGCATCACTATTTTCTCTGAGTATGATTTGTTAAGGCACAAATAAAGGTCTAGCTGTAAAGATCTATGACAACCAGGCTCTGCTTCTGAATAAAGAAAAATCACTGAAGGAGAATTACTGTGAGGGGGTGAAAATGTCCACATGCACCATCCAAAGGATTTCACCATTTATTCAATTTTACATGTGTCATCAATTCCATGTCATGGCTCCTTGAATACTGTTCCTGCAGCTGATTAATTTGAACAGTACATTTTAGACTCATTAGTATTATTAACCAGCTGGCATTGGTACAAAGCAAAATATTCCTACCTAGCTCATCAGCACTATTTTCATTCTCTGTTTACAAAAATGTCATCCTGAGATGAACAAAAATCCAGTTGCTGATGAGAAAATTCTATTACCAAATTTAAAAAAGCTGAAAATGTACCACACTTATTACAGGCTTAATCATAAAATAGTATATACTGCAATGAGTTCTGACAATGTAAAGTGAAATATGTGAATATAAGACTGCAAGTTGCAAAAGATATCCCAAGGAATTTAATACACAGCATTATTCACTTCCTCAATAAACAGCTAAATGGTAGCCCTATATGACTGACTAAACATTCCCTGTGATTTATGAAGCTTGCGCCATGCGCTGGAGTAGCATTGGCGATCTAGCGCCAAATATGGCTGTTGAGCGATTCAGGTAAGAGCTGTTTCCACGTGCACTACCAGCATATGCCAGAGCTGTGCAGCTCACGGAGCTTGTATACTAATTAGCCCATGTACAGCAGTGTAGCATGCAAATGAAGGTATATAGCGATTCATGAAGTGTTGCAGGTGTAGCATAAGCATGCAGAAATGTAAACGAAAAAAATGGTTTACATTTTTTCAAACAGAACATCAGAGCTGTGAAAGTAGACCAAACATACGTATTACAATGCTAACATATGCCAATGGCTAAATATACAGCCAGTGGCATAAAAAAAAAACATGCACAACACATAAAAAATAGCATTTAATGTCATGGCCACACTAACTCAAAGTACAAATGCAGTGTATGGGTCTGCAAACGGGAAAACAAGGAAAATATATTTAGATGTCATAAAACTGCAATGCAACACAAATCAAGATTTTGCCAAAATAGTCAATGGTACGCATGCTACACCACAACCAAGGTGCAAGGGTTGCTAAGGGTCCGTGACAGTGTTCCGCATGGTAACTAGGAATTAGTAGTCAATGCCATGCAAATGAGTCAAGTAATAATGAATCGCAACTGTCCCGCTGGTGTAAGGATGTACCACATGGTGCAGCAGTACAACACCGAGGAGTGGCCTGGAGGTAAACATGACATCATGAGAGGTGTGTGCCACCATAGCTGTAAGCACATTGGAGCATTGGTAATCCGGGTTACCTGTTGCTAAGCAAAGCCGCAGGATAGGGGTGTGTACCTAGCCATAGCTATGCTTAGCTGAGAACACACAAGTAAATCATTCTGCAAAAATTTGGACAGTTAAGATGTATAGTTCAGCTGAGGCTGTCTGAGTTTGCCACCCTTCCCCCCAAAAAAAATCACGCTTGAGTGGGGCCTCCCCCCTGCAGCTATTCCAATGTCTCATTACTTAACCTTTTTACCCAATTTACCATAAACACTGTAATGTGCATACTGCTTTACTTCTACAATGATTTGGATTTCATTTAAATGTTTTATTTTACATTTGACAGCACAAACACTAATAGACATCTGCTAAACAAAGCAATGCAGTCTCACAATGAAATAGACTTAGCATTAAAACTTCTCTGCCCTTGAAATTCACATTCATTGAAACAGCATTGAAACCCACATTCAAAGAAAATACATTTGGCCAGTGGCAGATAAAGATTAACTTTGGGCTATTTTCAAGTCATAGGCCACTTGCACAGGAAACATACATGTGTTCTTTGATACACCTTCCTGATTGTATTAAATTATATCCCTTCTATAATACAGTGCAGCTGTTAGAGGGCATTTTAAATGTATTGTTTTGAACATTTTTCCAGTAAACAATGAAACAAAATGCATGCACCAATAATGACAAAACTGCCCAGTTCAGAACATTTCCATCATAAAAGTCTACTCAAACTTCTACAATCCACAAGTATCAGTAAATATGCACAATCTCTGCAGAAGTAAAAGCCATCTAAATAATTCCACATTAAAGAAATCTGTAAATAATAAAGAGGTTGCCGCCAGCAAACAACTTTATATGTAATTGTTTCATCTACAAATAAACTGCCTGTTGCCATTGAGGAATAAATTGCCTATGTTACATTAAAAAAAATGATAAGCTAGTAATATTGCAATAGGGAATGGATGGCAAACTGATAACAGGTTCATCATTACTATGTATCTCGCCAAAGAGGACATTCTCAGGACTGCAGCAGTCACCTCCTAAGTACAACACAGTACAGTATCAGCAATGCATCTGCATACTGTGGGAGTAGAACTCACAACCTTTTGCATCAAACACAAGTATACTACCTGTTGTGCTATTAACAATACAAGCAGATTCAGCATAAGCAGCATTAAACTTCTCTTCAAGCTCTCAGCTCCTTCTAAAATCCACTCAACTGTATCTCTCAACTTTGAAGCACAAGAAATCTGGAAAATGCCAAAATTTATTGGGGGGGGGGGACAAAAGTCCCAAAACTACGGACACATTTTAAACATTGCTTGCATAATCTTGGAAAGTTGCTAGAATAAAATGCTATGTTACTGCCATGCATGTCATTGCTAAGACTTGAACCCAGGAACCTGTGCATTACTGTCAGAGCAACATACCACTTTGCCACACCAGCTGTTTCTTGAAAGACAGGTAATCTGAAACTTAAATGGCTATCATTTAGTGAATTCAGTTCTCAATCTCTTAGCACAAAAAACCTAGACAAAGCCAATGATGGGGGAATACAGCTCCCAAACATATTCAGTGAATTCAGTTCTCAACATGGCTCTCAACCTCTTAGCACAAAAAACCTGGACAAAGCCAATAATGGGGGAATAGAATACAGCCGCAAAAATAGGGACACATTTCAAATATTGATCTTATAAACAGAAAAATTGCTCAAATAAAAGGTTTTTTGTTACCATGTACTTTCTGAAGAATATGAAGTGTGAAATTCAAATTCCTGTCATTAATTAGTGAATTCAAAATCCAGAAAACCACAAATTTCACAAGAAGAAAAATATGAGGCAAACATTTCACAAGTGGTGGTAGGTAGGAAATTTAAGCTCTTGCTATTTGCTCCCAAGGTGCAGAGTTTGAGTCTAGCCACTAGGTGTATTTCCCGAGTTCTCTCTAGCCACCAGGTATATTTAACTGGGGCATTACACACACACACACACACACACACACACACACACACACACACACACACACACATCTTACCTGAGTAGCAAAGTCCATTGATAAAATGCTAGTCCAGCTCAATTCCATTGCATTCCTGCACTAAAAGCCCAGTCTCCTTCCATTGCTGCAAAGTTTGTCCACTCCTGTATTGAAAAGCCTGCAAAATCAAAGTCCTTCCCCTTCCTGCAAGAGTAAGCTGCTACCCAGCCTGCAGATGTTGCAGTCTGATCTCCTTCCAGTCTATGGAGTTATAACTGCATAGACTTCTGGGATCTCTGCTGTTGAATGTTGCCTTCCTAATCTGGGCTGTCTCACTAGTAGTCTGGATTTTGTGGGCATGCTAAAGACTGGTTCACCAGCAGTCTGGATATTGGGAAATGCAGCAAGTGCACATGTGCAAAGTTTCTGGACTCACATTTGTTTTTATTTTTTTCTTTCTTGTTTTATAGCTGGTTTTCTTGTCTTTTCTTTCTTTTTTACAACTGAGGGGCTGTAGCCCCACAGTCCAATAGCATGAGCTTCCCCTGCTTAACATGTTCAACATGTATAAATTTAAGTTGTGAATGAACAATCAAATGCTGCATGTCGGTGTGAATAAGAGGCTGGACTCTTCTAGAAACTGGGTACTCCCACCAGTATTAGAATTGCAAGAGAAGTGAATACAACACAAAGAAATCAGTGGCTTTAATGAAAACTTAAATATTCAGCTACTACAGCAAGAACCACCTTACTCCAGAAACACCGAAACTCTATATGCCAAGCTGCTCTTAAACCAGCACAAACACCTAAATATACTCAGGATATATATGCCCCCAGGTGACAACCTAACCACATTGGAATCAATACTCCACTGGGCCTCCCACACCATCCCCCAAGAAACCATAGTCCATTCCCCAACTCACACCAATCACATAAGCCTATATACCTTCACTTAACTCATTCAATCACCTACATGCATCAATAAGTCCTCAAAAAGGGAATCCATACTAGACTGGATCCGCACTAATCAGCCCAACACTGCCTCTCATTGTGGAAGACTGCCTAACTCTCTGAGTGACCACAATCCTACTTTCATCCTCAGGCATAAACTGAAATCAGATAACCCCCTCGCCCTACTACAAACCCATGCCAGTAAAAAATTACCTACAGACCATTTCCTAACAGCATTAGAATCTTGCAACTGGTCTCCCATAAAAACTCTCCCACTTGACAATGCCGTAGACTACTTCAACTCCACATTTCTAGACATCCTAAATCAGCTGACCTCAATCAAAACTATTGAAATATGCAGTAGCCCTGCCCCATGGCTACAAAGCACCACAAGGGCTTCACTAAAAGAAAGGGATAAGGCTTGGAAAGTCTGGTAACAACACAAAACACTCACAACTGGGCAAGCATACTTTGAACTTAGAAGCAAAGCTAAGAAACAGGTTAAGACTGACAAGCAGAATCACTATACCTTCCTACAAAGGAGGCATAGTAACAACCCTCAAAAATCCTGGGCCCACTGTGAACAACATCCTCCAATCTGGTAAAATAACAACTCCCCCACTTAATATAGACAGTCACATAGCCTCCAGCTTCAATGACTACTTTACTTCCTCCCACAACCTCCTAAACACCAGACTTGTCCTACCCCCTTCTCATGTAAACCAGTACCAGCATATACCATCCAAAAACTCTTTGCAAAACTTAAACCAACCACCCTTGCTG
Source organism: Protopterus annectens (assembly GCF_019279795.1). Taxonomy (NCBI): domain Eukaryota; kingdom Metazoa; phylum Chordata; order Ceratodontiformes; family Protopteridae; genus Protopterus; species Protopterus annectens. The sequence goes on from NC_056737.1 coordinate 1,866,251,827, forward strand.
CCGACAATCGTCCTGCCAAATACCTCCAACTTGCATCTAGAGCTATATCCTACCCCATCACACTACTAATAAATAGATCTATCACTGAACAAATCATCCCAACCTTGTGGAAAAACACTTTTATTATCCCCCTCCTCAAAGGTGAACCATCCACCGACCTCTCCAACTACAGACCCATCGCCATCCTCTCACCACTATCCAAAATCCTAGAAAGATGCATTCATCAACAACTCCTCACTCACCTCATCTCTAACAACCTTCTATCCAACTCACAACATGGCTTCCACCCATCCCATAGCACCACAACAGCCCTAATCAACTTCACCAACATCATAAACACATATAAAAACTAAGGTAATCATGTCTCTGCCACCTTTCTAGACTTATCCAAAGCTTTAGATACAGTTTCCCACAATAAACTCCTAACCTGCCTCTCAGATCTCAACCCTGACAGCACCAGCCAACACTGGTTTAAAAGCTACCTAGACAACTGCCTTCAATCAGTCACATGGCTTGACTCCCTATCCCCTCACTCACAGTCACCATAGGTGTACCCCAAAGGTCCATCCTTGGCCCCCTCCTGTTCAACCTCTTTACAAATCAACTCCACTCCGCTACTACAACTGCCAAACTAGTCCAATACACCAACGATACTACTCTGATGTGCTCCACACCCAGCATACAACTTCTGCAACAAAAAAACAACAACAATCCTTCACTGAAATAGAATATTGGCTAAACAATTCTCAGTTAATATTAAACCCAAAGAAAACACATCTTATGTTGTTCCATCCTATAAAATCCCAAGACACTACCTTTTCCACATCATCAGTTAACAAGACTCTTATCACCTCAATCCCAGAAGCAAAGCTATTAGGATTCACCACTGACCAATAACTAAAGTACAGTAAACATATATCTCTCACTGTCTCCAAAGTCCACAAAAAGCTAGGGACCCTCTATTGATGTAAATAATATCTAACTTCTGAAGCTAGAATCACCATAGCCAGAACCCATCTGCTAGCCACTATACTATATGCATGTCCAGTATTGACAAATCTAAATAAAACTGACCTTAATAAACTCTCCACCTACTATAACAAAATCGCCAGATTTGCTGTCAATGCCAAATCATGCTCCTACCACTGCCAATCCCTAAATAAACTGCACTGGTTAGAATTCCCAAATTCACTACAATACCAACTCAATTTGGCACATCACATCCTATACTATCCTGAAAAACTCTTGCCCTGACTGGCCTCATAACTTTCCACAATACTAATAGGCAGTTGCGCTCTACAAACAAAGCTCTAATCGAAAATATCCAGTGTAATAATAGTTTAGGCGAATCTCACTTCACTATTCAAAATCTGGAATATCCTGCATCCTGACCTCAGGCAACAAAAATGAGAAACCACCTTCAAAACCCAGTTAAAAGCTTAACTATATACCAACCATTTATGTGCCTGCAAAGGCCCTCCCTGAACTCCCACCCACCTGAAAGAGGGTACTTCCCTTGCTTTTACTGTATTACACCCGCTCTCTTTGTACACACTATAATATAGTCTGCATGCCTATACTATACTAAAATTTTTATTTGTCTATAAAGACATGATATAGCTCTAAATTATTAGCATGTTAATCTTTCCATACTTAGCACTTGAACGAATCTCTGTATTATTAGCTTGTTAACCTCTCAATAACTGTAACTTGATTGGCATTGTATACATTGATCATATTATTATGTAATAATTTTTCTGGAGCTTTTCTCCCCAGCACTACACTAAAAACGGATACTAGCTGTCCAGCCAGACCATCCTGGTAAACAAATGTTAAATAAATAAAATAAATAAATGTGCAGAGTAAAGACAAACAAACTAAGCTAGCTTTAGATAACAGGGAGATGAAAAGTCCTTGAGATATATAAAGGTGATTAAATAGAGTATTATCATTGTGAAAATAGTAACATTTCAGTCAAGAAACAATAACTGTTAAGGATTTCTGTACAGTGTACATCCCATGAATTTTCTCATACTCTAGATACATTTTTTTTCACAGAAGCTTTACAGTGAAAATAGCTTTGGAATACTATGAGAAAGTGCTGCATCAAGAGTTTGCGGATGCTGCCAAACAGCTGCGATTTTAGATATGAGGAGGGAGAAGGAAAAGGATTATAGCATACTTTAAATACTTTTTAAAGGGATGTGTAGCCAGTATAGCAGAAATACAGTCAATGATTAATGAGGCATGCTATCAGTTTGGAAGGACTGACTTATTTCTGTGTTTGCTTATATGCTATTTATTTCTTATTTGTATATTTTTAGCTGCCTTTATCCAATGAACGCATTTCATCCTTAACCAAGCCAAAAAAGAAAAATGTATATTGGTTGTTATCTTGTGCAAAGTGCATAGTGTATCTCACATTCAAAAATGAAAAGTAACCAACAGTACACAGAAAAGTAAATCTGCATCTCAGTGATCCTAAAGATGTGGTAGTAGAGAACATGCATGGAAGGATTGGTACAAACCACATCTTTGGAAAAGGTGCCCTGATTCCTTTACAGCCTTCTGTTTGGGTAGAACTTGGAGAGAGGCATAAATAAGTCTCAGATGATCCTTGCCTATATCGAACGTGTCAAAATGGTAAAAAGAGATGAAACTTTCTGTCAGGATCTAAGTCAAGAAAAACAAATAAAGTGCACTAACAAATGTCTATCTAATAAGAGACTGTAGTCATTGATGTCAGGCTAGTTTGCTTCTCCTTCCCTTCTCATATTTTTATGACCTATAAAAAAATGGAAGATGGTTGAAAGAATGTCTATATTTTCTCCTTGAGTAGGCAGTCTTGGTATTGTTCAGGAAATAAATGAACTGATATACAAACAAAACGTGTGACTTCTTGCTAAGGCCATTTATTATTGCACAATTAATCCACTTATAAGCACTTTTTTCTTGCTACACCAAAGACTTCATCAGATAAAGAATTAATAAAATCAACCACTTATACACTATTTAAAAAGGACATTACTACTTTAAAGTTCACACCCTTATAGTGTTAAGTGAATTCAAATTCTTATTAGTAAATGTGTATTTTATAGCTAAATATTTTTTATTTTTCAATAACTTCATTCATTAAGTTGTCAACAGATTTATCGGGGTAGCCTCTCTTACTGAACACATCTTTCAAAAAAATTGCATTCATCTAAAATGTTGTCTTCTAAGGATACCATGCTCTCCACACACACAAACTGGCTCATGACTTTTGCTTTTTTTGGGGTCATGGGATGTGAACTAGTGAAATATAAAAAAAAAAAAAAAAAAAAAAAATATATATATATATATATATATATATATATAGTCAAATAAGTTGGCTTTCTATGAATCTTAACAGTATATCTTTTGTTAATAATATCTTTAGCCAACATTTCATCTAAACAGGTTACATAATTTTCAACACCTATCTTGCGGAAACCCTTTCCTAAATAAATATTCAGTAAACCACAGCACTCCTATATCATTAGGAATTACTGTATATAAATCTTTGACATCAGTGGCTATAAAGATATACTTTTTATTAAATTCAAGATCATTACATTTATTTAGGAAGTCCCACAAATCTTTACATACATGTTCTTCATCCTATATGTATAATTTAAGCTTTGCATCCAAAAACTTAGCAAAAGGACATGTAATGGACCCATGAGCATTGAGAATTGGACACATAGTAGGGCCATCCAGATTTTTATGAATCTTGGGCACTCTGAATATAGTAGGTACCATAAGGCTCTGCATATTTAAATACTTATAGTTTTCTAAACTTATTTGTTGTTGCACTAACATATTGTATAATTGTGTTCTAATTTTTCTATATTCAGTATTAAGTTCATTCAAAGACACTTGTCTGTATGTATAGACCAACAGACTGTGAAAATTAAGGCAAGGAAAATCAGTAAACTTCAGAGGAACAGATATGACTATGAAAACAACCAAGCATATCTGTGTCCACCAGATTTACAGGAATGGGGAGCGAAATATAAGAGAAACCATTATAAAGAAGAACACCAGAGTGCTGATAACAATAGGCCAGCATATAATAGTGACCATTTTCACAGCAACGCCTCAGATTATCTGGTGCTGTGGTAGCGTTGTCACCTCACAGTAAGACGTTCTCCTGTTCGATTCTCAGCTAGAGCGTCTTCTGTGTGGAGACATGCATGAATGGGTGTACCTTTGTTGAAGGTTGTGCATCAGGGCCGGCAACTCGGCATGTAAAAATCTACTGCCAATCATTAGTGGACCGGAGTTCCGCTGTGGCGACCCCTAACTGGGAAAAGCCGAAAGACACAAAAACAACAACAACAACATCAGTCAGAATGCTTGAAGGAGAAACAGAAGAACCAAACAGATTAGTGGGTCAAAATGAGCAGAGACATACCTCACCAGTACCAGAGGGCATTTTGGCAAAAACGGTGACCAAGGAGGAGGAACTGGTAACTGTTTTTTTTTAATGGATCCCTTAATGAAACTTGGGATAATCATCAAACTGGGCAAATGAGCAATATTATAACTAATATATTAGGAGACTTTAAAGTCTACAATTTTAGTACATGTGACATTCATTCTTATAATGTAGACATAGTTTCAAAAGGTTTGACTTTGTGGCTTCCAAAAAGGTGAACATTGTGGACACTATCATGGACATTGCATTATTTGTTAGGAAGCTGAATTTTACTGTTTTATTTGGTGAGAGTGCTTACTCTGTGTCTTAACTAGGCATTCCCATTTATTATAATCCTTCACTGCATCCAGTTCTGCAATTGTTAGAAAAAAAAACTATGAACTAGATGTAAGAAGTTTATTAAGTACTAATAAGGGATCCCCTGAACATAACATCACTGGAGAAGAAAAGCGTATGCCTGAAATTATTTAAGCTAATGCCATAAGAGTAATGACGCCCAATAAAGGGGGTAGGCTGGTTATAATTGAGAACTCTGAGTATATAGGCAGGATGTATAAAATTATATTTGAGGATACATACAGACAAGTGTCTTTGAACTTAATATTGCATATATAGAAATTAGAACACAATTATATGATATGTTATGATAACAGAGAATAAGTTCAGAAGACTATAAGTATTTAAATATGCAGAGCCCTATGGTACCCATTATATTCAGAGTGCCCATAATTCATGAAAATCTGGATTACCCTCCCCATGCATCCAATTGTCAATGCTCATGGGTCCATTACATGTAATTTTGCTAAGTGTTTGGATGAGAAGCTTAAATTATACAAACAGGATGAAAAACATGTATGTAAAGATTTGTGGGACTATCTAAATAAATGTAATGATCTTGAATGTAATAAGTATTATAAGTGATTTAAGTATCTCTTTATAGCCATTGATGTCAAAGATTTATATACAGTAATTTCTCATAATATAGGAGTCCTGTAGTTCACTGAATATTAATTTAGGAAAGGGCTTCCACAAGATAGTATAAATTTGTATGAAGAAATGCTGGAAGTGTATTGAAGAATATCTATTTGCTTTTTGAAGTCCAGGATTTTTTTTACAACAAAATGATGTGGCCATGGGTTCCACCTGTAGTTCCCTCATTGCAAATGTTGTTATGATGGAATGGGAACATAATTTTTTATTCAAGAGTAAATTTATGAATGCATGTAGGTTATATAATAGATACCTAGACAATATTCTGATTGTGTGGGAGGAAGATAAAGAGAAATAACTCTATTTTACGAGTACATTAACAGTGCAACAAATTTCTTAAGTTTCACTCATGAAATTTGTGAAAATTATATAACCTATTTAGATGTAATGCTGGCTAATGATGTTATTAACAAAACGTATACTTCTAAGATTAACAGAAAGCCAATTTATCCAAATATATATTTTTTACATTTCACTAGTTTACTTCCCACGACTCAAAAAAAAAGCAATAGTCAAGGGTCAGTTTGTCCGTGTGGCATGCATGGTATCCTTATAAGAAAACTATTTAGATAAATGCAATTTTTTGAAGGACATGTTCAGTAAGAGAGGCAACCTGGATAAATTTGTTGACAACTTAGTTAATGAAGTTATTCAAAAAAGAAAAAATAAATATTTACCGGATTTTAGGTAGGGATAAAGAAAATGAAAAAGCAGATCTGATTCCACAGAAAACAATTATTAAGTAAAATGGTGACACTTTGGGGAATTCTTTAATTATTACTTATACTGCTGACAGTGAAAAGACTAAACAGGTAGTACAGAAAAATTGGTCTTTCATTGATGATGATATAACTGTGAAGAAAAAGGTGGGAGATAGGCCGACTGTGGTTTACAGGATATGTATAAACCTTAAAAATATATTTGAGGTAAAAATAAAAGACTTGCTTAGGGAAAACAACAGAATGAGTAAATAAGGAAGTTGTAATTATTGTCATTATATACAAACAGTTACTATTTTTACTATTAATAATCAACTTTTTAAAGTCAGGGCAGGTTCAATTGTAATACAAAAGCAATAGTATATGTGGCGTTGGGTCAAAAGTGTCAAGTTAATGTATAGAAAAAATGGAATGGCAACTAAAACATAGAATTTATGAGCATAGGTATGAAATTAGAAAGAATAAACTATCAATGCACTGCACAAGCATATTCATGAAAATGAAGGGCATGATTTTAAATTTATTGTGCTGGAAAAAGTTGCATTGAACCTTTGAGGTTGCACCTCATGTTTATATTTGGAGAAAAGGGAATTGACCTGGCAACTCCACTTGAATGCAAGAAGGTAACCAGGTCTTAATGAATTATCATCTATTACTTGCTTATTGAAATTCAGAAAACATATAAGATGAAAAAGAGTGTTCCATGTTTATATATATATATATATATATATATATATATATATATATATATATATATAAAATAAAATGCTGCATACATGTTTCCTGCATAATTAATAATAATTTTTAAAGATGAGCTTTTATCGGATTACAGTTTGCATCAAGTTTAGTTTCAAAAGACACAATAACTAATAATAATTTGAATGCACCTAGCACTTTATGGGTTTGAAATTTGAAGTAGTCATGTGATTTTTAAATAGTGTATAAGTGTTTGATATTATTAATTCTTTATCTGATGACGTCTTTTGTTTATTAAGATGAAAGCGCTTATCAGTGGATTAATTGGGCAATAAGAAATGGTCTTAGCAAAAAGTCACAAGTTTTGTTTTTATACTCTTGGTATTGTATATTGAGACTCTACAGCAAGACAATGTAAAGATGTGTTACAAAAGATCATTAAAATAATCCACATGTAAATACAAATTTCACATATTCTTTTTCTTCAATCCACATTCTATAGTCACATTAAAGAGCCATGCTGCTGCCTGGACTCAGCACCATTAGTAACAATGCACACACACACACACACACACACACACACACACACACACACACACACACACACACACACACACACACACACACACACACACACACACACACACATGGATAGTCTGTTTTGAAAACTGCTATGTAGTGGAAGCAAAAATATATTTTTCCTTTTTTTCACTAGGATTACTGCTATGTATTACTTTCCGAAAAGGCAAAAAGCAAGTTTCAACATATTGGCTTTTGAACACACAGTTATATACAAATCTTTAATAATGCACCCAGGACAATAAACCAGATTTCACTTGATGCAGATGCATGCCCCCCACATACCTTTATTTGAGCTTATTGGTGCAGCATAAATGAAAAATTTCACTATTGTGCTGAAATACTTTTATGATCATGTATAATTTTCATATCTCTTATGATGCTTTGTTAAAGCGAGACTTGGAAATAATTTTACTCAGATATATATCTTTACTGTGGGATCTATTATATTCTTTTACTTGAACTTTATTTAAAGCCCACTGCAAGATAACATAAATGTGTAATCTGTTCTCTTCATTTATGTTGTACAGATGAGCTCAATTAAGAATGAAACTTCTTTAGAGCTAACAGACAGTAGCTTATTGGTCTGGCAGGTTCATTTTAAAAAACTATTCATTTTATAATTGGAGGTTATTGCACTAATACACTTTTAGGGTCATTGGATAATAGGATTTCACTAGTCTATCGACCCAGAGGTCATTTCAAGCCTAGTTGTTTCAACCCAATGTAATACCATAGATACACTAGTCAATATTCAGGATTGCATTTAGTTGTGGCTGCCCATGTCCTGAGGGTTATGGGCATTATCCCTGGTAAGAATTTACAATGCCCCATCCACTCATCCAGGTTCCTTTTGAACAGTGTCATAGAGGTGCAGTGTTTCACATGAATTGGTAGCCTACTATAAAGATGTGGCAGTCACTGGGAGACAAAACTGTCCCTCCAGCATGTCCTATTTAAGTCACAGGCCATATTTAGTTCCCTGGAATGGGTAATTCTAGTCCCATTTGAATTAAGGACATGCAGCAAGTTCATTAGGTTTGCAACTCAGACTGATCTGTAAGCCGGGCATAAGTCTCCCCTAAAAAGTCTATATCATACAAATTAAAGTGACAGGGACTTTAGTCAGTCTGTGTAAGGCATGTGCTCGAGTCCCTTGATCTTCTTTGTTAGAAACCTCTGAGGTCTCACTAGTTGCTGCAGGTGCTTTGTATGGTACATGCAGAACGGGGTGTTATACTCAATTATAGGCCTGATTAGTGCCGAATATAGAGGAGTTTCAACCTCCTTTGCTCTGAAGGTAATACCTTTACTAATCAAGTGTGCTACACAGAAAGCCTTCCTTACTACAATAGACACATCGTGGTCAAAGTTAAGGTTGCAGTCAACTTATGATCTCAGATCCATTACCACTTCCTAGGTACTTAGGGTATTGTTGTTGATTTGACAGTGTGAAGGGATATTATTTTTTCCGAAGGAAATGATGATGCATTTCATTGCATTCAGTTTGAGACCGTGACTGAGACACCAGTCATTGGACTGCATAAAACCATCTAGGAGTATGCTGACATCATTTGGGGATTCAGTAATTGCAACTAGTTTGCAGTTGTCCACAAACTTGGTCAGCCACATCCACTTAGTTTAGGCCTACATTCTGAGAAGTATATACCAAACAATAGTGGGCCCAGCACTGACCCTTGTGGCACTCCACTGCTGACAGGTCTGCTGGCTGATGTGGAGTCACCCACTTTGATAGCGTGTCTCCAGTTTGTGAGCCATTTGGCAATCCATCTTACAACAAAGGGGGTTACATTCAGTTTGCAAAGTTTATTGGTAATGCCTGTGTGTGGGATTGTGTCAAAAGCCTTTTCCAAATGGAGGTATGCCCTGGTCACATTTTTAAAGAAATCCACCAGATTTAAAAGGCTGGATCTGCCCTTGATGAAGCCAGATGGGTTAGATCCAGGGTTTGGTGGTCATCTATGTCTTTATTTTTGAGGTCCATAATGATGCGTTCCATGGCCTTAAAGAAGAAACTGGTCAGAATTATGGGTCTATAATTATCCAGGTTTGTTGCTTGGCCACATTTGTGGAGAAGAATAACTGTTGCTGTTCTCCATTCTGCAGGAACAAAGTCTGTGGCTAGGCTATGATTTTGAAGGGCACTTAATGGTGATGCTAGTTCATGCATTAGCCTGTTTAGAAGACAACCTGGTATGCCAGATGCCATCTGGTCCCATAGAGGCTGTGTATTTTGCCTTGGACAAGGCTTTAATGACCTGCTCTTTAGATATGTAGGGTGGGGCTGGGGGGGTTGAAGCAAGGTTTATGATAAGTTTGGAGGGGATAAGAGAAAGAGAGTGAAATTGTCACCGAACCTACTTGCTATCAGGTATACTATTTCTGTGGGGTCAGTGTGTGTGATATCACTAATCACTAGTTTGGCGCATGCTTGTGTCCTACATTTTGGGCTACATACGTAGCTGTAAAATACTTTATGGTTACCCTTGGCTGTGCTTGCTAAGTTTTGCGTCTGCAATGATCATTTGCATATTATCACACCATGTCTTGATGAGGGGAGGTTTACAAATACATTTACTCACGTGTTTTATGTTTTCTTATAGTCAGCCTTGGTAGGTTTATATGCATCTTCTGTCAGACCATTCTGATATTTCATTAAAAAGAAGAAAGTCTTGCTGCCCTACATTGTGTATAACAACTCAGTACTGCTACCACCACCTGTCTACTTAAGGCTCTACTATATGGAGCCTTGTTCTGACCACTAAGTGATTGCTATATTGTGTGGAAGAGAGACTGCATTATTGTATCTTTTCTAGACCCTTTCACAGAGGTGTCCTTTGAGCAGCTGTGATAGGCATCAAACTGTGTTGGATGAATTGTTTTATTACAAGGGTTGAATGGTTCCTTTGACTATGTGAAACAAGTTGTTGTTGTTGTTGTGTCTTTCGGCTTATCCCGATTAGGGGTCGCCACAGCGGAACTCCAGTCTGCTAATGTTCGGTAGTGGATTTTTACGTGCCGAGTTACCAGCCCTGACGCACAACCTTCAATGATGGCACGCCCATTCACGCATGCCTCCTCACAGAAGATGCTCTAGCTGAAAATCGAATGCGACAACGTCTTGCTGTGAGGCGATAATGCTACAGCAGCACCACTACCGGGGGTCAAGTATTAAACAAAAATTAAAATTACATTATTTTTTTTATAAATTATGCTCCCAATGGAGACAACTTTCACATTAACTTTCTAACACATGTCACTTTTGCTAAGCTGAAGGGACTGTGGTATTAAATCTTATATTACCAATGTGCGATACTTTGTTAAAATATAAACACTTCATCAGAAAATGTTGAATGCAGGTACATTTCTGTACAGTTGCAGTGCTTCAGACTTTTCCCTCACATCATGAAATGCTATGTGTCCTTTTGAGTTCTTCTCATCACAGGTGTTTGAGAAGAGGATAGTGATTAGAAAAGAATCCAATTGGGCATTCCTTGACTTGGAGAAAGCATATGCCAAGGTCTCTAAAAGATGATTTGGGCACTCCTTGGCTACATTCATGGACACAATGCCTCAAGTACAAACAGTTCAGAGTCTTAGTGGGGATCCCAGTGGGATTAGGTGTGCATTATGGTTCAGCTCTGAGCCCACTGCTGTTCATACTGGTGATGGACATATTAGCAAATAGGTCAGAGAGGACATATCTACAGTGTTGCTGTATGCAGATGATGTAGCATTACAGGCAGACACTGAGCAAAAACTTCAACATAGGATAGGGGAATGCAATGAAAAACTGAAGGCCCATGGGATGAAACTGAATAATGATAAGACAGTTGTATAAGCAGCAAATGGGGCAAATCAGAAAAATCTGACAATTGAGATATAAGAGAAAATAGTGGAACAGGTTAACAGCTTCAAGTATATGGAAGACTTGGATGAAGGGAAGTGGAACTCTGAATGAGGAGGTCAAAGCTAGAATCAAAGGGGCTTCAACCAACTGACACAGAGTGTCAGGGGTACTGTATGACAGCAGAATGGCAAAGAACCTCTCTAAACTCCTCCCTCATTACACCAATAATTGAGTATAATGCCCCGTTTGGAATGTACCTCTCCAAACATCTGCATCAACTGGAAAGGCCACTGAAATACCCCACATAGAGAATCCATGGCCTCCAATACCTATCCTGTGCAGACAGGCTCAAATCACTGTCACTCGACTCAGTATCATACAGATTGCTCAGGGGTGATCTGTATCTCGCCTACAAGGCAATCTCAGACCCTGTCCTAATAGAGATGCTCCATATCCATAAGTCTAACTCATCACTCATTAGCTACTCAAAAGACCTGAATCTAATATGTTTTATCAACAAAACCTGCTGGAGAGACAGGCTTGTCTCCCAGAGGCTGCCCATCTCTGCAATACACTTCCCATACATGTCAGAGTACCTTGCTGACCCTCTTCAAGCACAACCCTACTGAGTGGATGGGAAACCACAAATTTGTCCTAGAGGTTCCAGCTGTGCCCCTCATTGACAGCACAACAGGTGCTGACTGAAATTGTTTGGGGGGGATAAACTCTTGGCTAGGCTTGTAAGGGTCACAGGCCCATTAGCCTAGTAACCTCCTATAATCCCATGAAAAGTAAGGTGTACAAAACAGTGGTAGGACTGGTACTACTGTATGGTACAGAAACCTGGGCAGTAAAGAGAGCACTTGGAGAAGATAGACGTGATGGAGATGAAGTGCCAAATGGGAAGGAGGATGTGTACTGTAGGACAGGCAAAAAAATACAAAGAAATAAGGACATCAGAGCAGAAGCCAAAGTAGCACTAATTGCAGAAAAAGTCAGACAGAATGGTGGTTTGGGCAGACATGCAGAAAATCAGAAGACAGTTTGGTGAAGCAGATTTGAGACAGACATGAAGAGGGCAAGAAGAAATGTGAGTGTCCAGCAAAGAGATCGATGGATTGTGTATGATAAGACCTGCAACAGTCAGGCATGACTACTGAAGAAGATAGGAGAGTGGTATCGAATCGACGGATATGGCACCCCAGCCCCATGTAGAAAATGGGAAAACAGAGGATTGATGATGATGATGACAGAACTATGTTTATGTAGACCAGATCTTGAGACCAACCCTGTTAGGCTCGTAAAATATTGAATTTTGAATTCAGATATATTTCTGAATAAATTCCAGGGATGCAGTACTTCCCTTCTGCTTAAAAATGTTACATGACATTTTGAGATTTCATGTTTTACAGTATGATAATCATGTAATTTACAACAGATGGTTAACATCTCTGAACTCTTAAAATACTAATTTTATTACCTTATTAGTTGAAAATTATTTTCCAACTAACACTGCATATGTTTTTAAACACAAGTGTCATCTTACTATCAGACTAGTGAGAAAAAATATAGATAGATAGATAGATAGATAGATAGATAGATAGATAGATAGATAGATAGATAGATAGATATATTAAATACAGATATCTATAGCTATATCTAGCTATCTATTTATATAGAGAAAGATAGAAAGGTATGTATGTGTTTACACATGCAGACATGCAGTTGGTACAGATTTGGTGTTATGCATTAAATTCTTTTTCCATAACTGAGTGTGATTTTTTTCTTAACAATTTACTCAACACTTGTAGTCCGATGTAGCCATTAAATTTCCATTTTGTTTTATCAGCACTTAGCTTAATTACAGTATTTTATGTTAAATTAATTTCATTAGAAAAAGGAAATTTCTGTTTCTTTTCTTGCTCTCAGCATGCAGCACAATTTTATTAAACATACTAAAATGTGTTTTTCCAACAGAACAGTACTTTCTAACAGTGAAGTCAGCATCTGTTACATTTTTGCTCCTAATGCCTGGATACATTTGTTTGATATAAAGCTGCATCTTATTCAACAACCATCAGCATGAATAGTTGTTAATACTGCTTGAAATTCCATTTCTGTTTCACCTATGATTTAATCATTACACTTTTGTATCCATGCACAGCAAGAGATGAAGCATGCAGAAATGAAACAGGCATATGTCTCAAAATCATGTGCAAAACAGGTGATTATATTTCTTCAGCTGATGGCAATAAACACCATCTATATCAGAAGAAAGGTTCATCCGTGAATTTTCAAATAAAATGTTTCTTACTTGTGTCTCAGCGTGAGTTTATGTATATAGATGCATGCATCATTAAGTCAGTGGGGGAAAATACCATCAAATGTAACTGGCAAAGTTTAAATAAATGAAGAAACCCTGTTTTATATGTGATTACTAATTGTCATCATTATTTTCACATTCCTAAAATGTCTAGGAATGCAGGGAGCTTGCAATATTAAAATAAAGAAATAATATACATATGTTTACCAACTTCAGTGGACAGGAATGACCTGCTACTGACTAAAGTGATAGGAGTTCTAAACAAAAGTAGCAAGTGTTACTTGTCCCCAACCCAACTTTCCCAACTCAAATATAATGACACCTTAAAGCCAGTATGACCAGTTTATTGCATGACATAGTACATTTGGCAAACATTTGAAAACAAATAAATAACATCATTTAAGCATGAGCATAAACAGTGATAATCAGCCTCTGAAGCCACAATCTGCCATTGAAGCCCCTAAATGGGCAGCATGAGTCATAACCTGCACAAGCCAACTTGGCCAGCTTACAAATCAACTGTAAAGCTAGTCATGTCCAACTACTCCAGAGTAGCATTGTTGACCACTCACTCAATTGGCCATGCATATTGACTGATTGGCCAAGGAAAGGAATTAGCCTCCAGGCTGCGACTTGCACTGTCTGTTCCCACCCCTATGTCTGGCCAAGCTTTATGGACCAGCCATAAATCAACTAGGGAGCACTAAAATCTCCAATCTAATCACTATTAGGCTGGTGATTGTGATACACATAAAACTTACTACAATGAAACAACTCATAATAGAAAACAAGTAAACAGGCAGAATGACGTGATATTTATTTTTACTCATATATGTATATATATATATATATATATATATATATATATATATATATATATATATATATATATATATATATATATATATTGAGCTATGTCATTAATTCAAGGAAAAAATGTTAAAAATGCAAAAACATTTATCCCAAAAAGGTTGAAAAGAAAATTAATCAAAACATAAAATAAAAATGGTTTATGCAGGGGACAATTCCCCCTGCATACCCCACCACCTGCTAATTATATATACCAACTCTGACATCGCATAACAGTAGGGAATGTACAAATCCATACTTCTGCTGTAAGACAGTCTTTCACATACAAGGGCAAATCCTCACTCCCACTGTACCATAATAACCACACCCCCACACACACACATATTCACACACACACACACACACACACACACACATATATATATATATATATATATATATATATATATGTGTGTGTGTGTGTGTGTGTGTGTGTGTGTGTGTGTGTGTGTGTGTGTGTGTGTGTGTGTGAGTGTGTATGTATCTGTAAGCCCTATTTTTTCCATATTTGAACTGGTTCCATGCCATTTAAATCAACCAAGCTGAAGGCAAGAAATCTTTTAAGAAAATGACAAATAAAAATTAAACAAGTGCCAACTAGTATCAGAAAGATAAACTCCATACAACACCAACCAGGATCTCTGTCAGCAGCAATTCTTGTCCTGGTAAATCAGTGATTTATGAATTTACAAACTGACTCCAAAGCTGTAAAGCTGCTGAACATACAATTCCTTCACTAGTCAGTTTGATATATTGGATGACCAAATCACACTGTCATTTGTAAGACGCAGCTGTACTACGAATAAAGCTGTAAAATCTTAGATAATAAACATCATATAGGAATTCTGATGATGCTATTTCTACCAAGATGAATTGGGCTGCCTGGTCTCCCAGGATAACCTCTTTGGCCTTTCCCAGCCCTTAAGTATTCTGCCAGTGTTCCAGTGTGAAGTATAATAAGACAGACCAAACAACACACATAGCAGCTAGCCTAGTACTTAGCTAAGAACAAGCTGAGGTCCAACAAATGAAAATTTAAAGTCTTGTCTGCCTCATTTAGAGTACATCTAAAAACTATATATCTGACAAACAGTCAAGGGGCCAGTTCTTCTGTACCCCAGTAAGCTTCTGTGAAAAATCCATAGCGACCTCTATTCTGCCCCATAAGCTTTTCTTGTTGCTAGCCACCAGGAACTGAATAACAAGCCCTATCTCATTAGTAAGAGTATCTCATCCAAGGACAAAGAGGTCATAATATCCCTGCATTCTTCCCATTATTGAGTACAATGCCCCTTTTGTAATGTACCTCACAAAGCACATGCAGTAGCTGGAGAGACCACAGAGGTTCCTCACCAGGGGAATCCATGGTCTCAAACATCTACCCTACATAGATAGGCTAAAAGCCCTGTCTCTCTATTCAGTCTCATACAGATCCCTCATAGGTAACCTGTGTCTGACATACAAAGCATTCTCAGACCCCGCCTTGATGGGACTGCTCCATATCCTCAAGTCAAGCTCCACTTGAGTAACCCACACATGTGACCTCAACCTGGACTGTGACATCAATAGGACTCATTGTTGGGGCAGATCTGTGTCCCACAGACTCCCCCTTCTGTGGAATAGACTCCCTCTCCATGTCAAGCAGAGTACCTCGTTAACCCATTTTTTAAGCACAATTTGGATAACTTGATGGGTAACAGAATATACACCCCTGGGATTTCACCTGTGTTCCTACCAGACAGGAGAATCAGGTGCTGACTTATTGGAACATGGACGCAGAGTACCTCATTAACCCTTTTTTAAGCACAACCTGGATAACTGGATGGTGAACAGAAAGTACACCCCGGTCCTCCTGTGTCCCTGCAGGAGCATCGGGTGCTGACTTGTTGGAACATAGGCTAAATTCTTGTCTAGGCTTGTAAGTGCCTCAGAGCCAATAGCCTAGTAACTTCCTATGTTCCTGTGATCCTATGATTCTATCAGTTACTCTTTGCCAATTATCCAAAATTGTGACAGGATAGGAGTGTGAGCTTGAGGGATTTCTAGAAATAGTGGATAAAAACTGGAAAGATGCAAATAACAGAGACTATCAACAATAATGTTGTGACTACCAGTGATATGCTTGGCAGTGAAAGTTAAATTAATGCAAAAACTAGCAATCATAGTAAAGTTTGAACTTATTTAGATCTTGATACTTTCTTTGTACACACTTTGATGACTGACTGGTTATTTGATTACAATATTACCTTTTTTTGCTATGAAGTTTCTCCTGCAAAACTACTACAGCTACCAAATATCCATGGGTTTTAAAAAACATGATATTTGTCCTTCATTCTATTTACCAAGAAAGTGGCCATGGCTGCAAAAACATTGCCCTAAAAATAAGCTGCATGCCATGTCCCCCTGATACATCATTAAACAATTGCAGTGCATCTGCTAACACAAAGTCATCCTGCTAGAAGGAAGTTCTGTTGTGATTTACAAGGAAAAAAATCTTACAGCATGACGTCTTGGCCTGGTAACCCTCACCCTGTGATGCTTCTGATGCCCCTTTCTAACAAAATAGCCAGCGATCATATAAATATTTTACTGACAACCATGGCACTGCAAGTAAAACTGAGGAGTCCTGAAGGTCCATGACTTTTTTTAATTCTGACTTTCTTGGACACTAAGAATCTGTTGATGTCCTCCTTCAATCACTCTAATTTAGACAGTGACAATTTAAGGTCAAAGAAACTACATCAATTTCAAAATTCAAAAATACCAAAGCCTTGAGTAAGCCTTCAATCATTTCAGTGAGAGATAGCCTAAGTTCTTGACAAAGTTCAGTAAACTGCTCCACATCCTTCTAAGCTCCCTGTGGAACACTTCTAATGATCAAAAATTCATGAAGGCATTATACAGCTCCTGGTGGAAACATCACTGTTGCCAAAATAAATGTAGGGCCATGCAAAACACCTTGAAGGTGGCACAGGCCACAACAGTGCCCATGGGCATGGCCATTTCAAATTAGAATTGCTCTTCAAAGTATATATTCGATAAGGACCAATCCTTGCACACTGGAAGCAAACAAACTCAGCCTCAGTGTCTAACTTGGCTAACCAAAGGTTATCATACTTCTTAATGATCCAGATAGCATAATTCAATGATGCATACTGGACATGAGCAGCTTGTTTGCTAATGCAATCATTAATTGAAAGCCTTTGAGGAAAAGACAAATGGTGTATCAATCCACACTCTCCCTCTTTCTTCTTAAGTACTAGGCTCAACAGAGAAATTCTAAAATAGTCAAAAGGGTGATCCATAAAGGACCAGCTATTCTCACTGCAGCCACCTCCTTCTTGAGCAACTTCCTTCCCATGTATTCCTTTACAGCCACTGAACATAAATTTGCACATCTTCCCACCATGAGTCACAGCACATTTTATAGAAACTCCCTGGGTAAAGGATTGCAACAATTCCTGAACTTCTTGACTAGTGGGGTAATCCTGTAACATATTTTACAATATATCTACAATAATGAGAGAATGTGTGACTTTACTTGTGGGGAAAGCCACAGAAGAAATTTGCTCCCTAAAATCTTTAAAATACCCTTATTGACTGGTTACTTGGTAAATGTGGCTGTTTTCCTTATCCACCAGTTGTAAATCTGCTATACACCTGTCTTTTCTTACCCTAATATCTAGCCACTGGATATCTCTCACATATTGTGAACAGACTTGGCCAAAACGACAAGCTGGCAAGGTACAACTGCCATCTCTGAATACCCCACAAGTGATTATCTTTAACCCTTTGAGTTCTCATTTTGTCTACCATGACTTTCAACCATGTATCTTCATGACATAAATTCTAAGAGTTTTGTCAACCACTTTTATTTTAGAAACTTTCTGGTTGTACCAAGCAAAGTGTACCCCTCCCTGAGGTGCTGAACCTCCCACAAGAAATGTATGTAAACAATGGGGATGACAACTGCTGAGTAATAAATAAATCTCACAACCAAAATATTCCAATTCCTGGGCCTTGCTTTTCACTGGAAAATCTCACGCAGGCACTGCCATGGACTGCTGTGGGGGAAAGGTCAGTTTGTTTTTCCTTTCTTGAATTTTGCACAGTATTTCATTGCCTTTTTCTACTTTGTATACCCTGGTTTGTTTTCTTTATACAGTGTTTTGCTTGTATTCTGCTTTTAATTGCATATTTAAACTAGGAAAGACACCACACCTGTATCTCTTTTGAGTCACACAGAAATTACATTTTCCTCAATCCTCCTTTACACTGGTGCTGTTGTGTTTTTACACTCATCTGTCTTTCTGGTTGCCTGCCTGTTATGTTAATTTGACCACATATTTCCTTCCCTCTCCTCTTTCATTGGATATTGTGAGTAAGCACAAAATTATCATTTTGTAAACTCACTCTCATTTAGCTATTTAAATTTGATGGCCATCTCACTGTATTCCATACAACCAGAATGCAAAGTGCCCACATCCTTCCAATTTATCTTTCTCTTTTAAAATTAGTGGCTTTCCACTTAGATATCTAAAGATTAAGTTACTCCCTCTCTCATATCTAACTGCTTAGTGCACACTGCAGTTCTTAGGATATCGACCCATTTTTCCATCTTAACTTTAAAATTTGTAGCATCTAGTCTAAGACCACCAGTTATTAGAGAGCGCTGCTTCTCAGTTATCATGTTGGGATTAGTGTTTCTGTTTTTCTGCTGGTGGGAGAAAGAGCATACTGACATTATTTTCTCGAGACTGCTGATCCCAAACAAACCTTATAACTTCTTCATAGATGCCAGCTTGGAATGCATGCTTATATTTTACTCCAGGTGAGAGAAGGAGCAGAGTGCATTCAATCCTTACTGTTTCTATACCTAGTTACTCACAGAGCAACTAATTTGCAGTAATAAGCACTGTCCCAAGAATTGCAAATCAGATACTTCTGACATCACAAGGTCTCCTCAGCCTAGAGAATGCTAATTGTGGTCACTGTGACATAGTACAAAGTCATGGAGAGAACATCAGCAGCACAAAGCTATAATGCCTTGTACATATTTAGACCAGCTACTTATAAGACAACGACTAAAGGTGGAATTGTCTCACTTCATATCAAAAATAAATATACCTCAAGGCTGGTCAAACAGGACAATGCACTTGAGCTTCTCCATGTTCAAATTACCATAGGCAAAATCCCATACCTCTTCCTTGCAAGCTATAGGTCCCCCCTATGACTCATGAAATCCATAACATATAATTAAACCTATTGTTAACACTCACCATCCAACTCAATACCATATTCGTGGATGACTTTAATTACCCCACTATTAACTGGAAATCATATATGATGCCAAACATACAAGCACAGTGATTCCTGGATTTTAGAAACACAAACTCCCTGGATCAGATTGTCAGTACACCAACCAGAGGTGCAAACATACTGGACCTCTGGTCATCGCTATTATGAGACAGTGATGCAAAACCCCTAGTGTAATGTCTTCTATGGCAAGGTCAGACCACAAAATGGTCTCTTTGAAGTAAAAATAAAACCTGGAACCCCAGCTAACTATGGAATATTTAGGAAATACTCTAAGTCTAATTTCCTAGTCTTAAGTGATAACCTGGGAAAATTTAAGCCCCATAAACCCTAAAAACATCGTTGTCTACACAGAACTTTTCACAGAAACTGTATACAAGCATGTTAAGGGCTGCATAGAGGCAGCTGTATATACCAGGAAGTAGAACAGAACTACCATAAAAAAAAAAAAAAAAAAAAACAAGCCACCCTGTTGGAATCACAACATCAATAGGCTGTATAACAGAAGGAAGAAAATCATGGAAAACTTTTAGAAGTGTAGCACCTAGCAAGAGAAAAGCATTCTTATCAAACTAAACAAACAACTTAGCGGACAAATAAAGTCTATGAAAGCCAAATTTGAGGCACATTTGTTCTCTCAGGCCAAGGACAACTACAAGACATTTTTTATCTATGTCCACAATCTCAAAGGAAAGACACAATTGTGTGCAGAGGTTCATAGGTTCATAGATAGGTTCATAGATTAGTACTAGGCTAACTGCCCTTCCGAGCCATTTTAAGCCTAGCCAATTATCCCTTGTGAGATTCAAAACCTGCACCTTGTGTTTGTAAGGCAAACACCTTAACCATTAGGAGGCCACCCTCCCAACCCCTCAGGCTCAGTATAAATGGAGCCACCAATATTGTTCCAAAAGAAATAGCAAACCTATTGACTGACAAATTCAGCTCGAACTTACCCCTCTCTCCCCCAACCTTTCCTAAGAAAATACCATCAAATATAACTCCCCCTATTATCACTAGGGAACAGGTGCTCAATGCTGTCTCTAAGGCCAAGAATATTGCATAAATGGACCCAGATAACATCCCAAGATGCCTTCTAAACAACATTAAACATTCCCTATCAGGCCTTCTAGAATTGTTTTTAGTGGTAGCCTCCAAACAAGCTTCATGTCTCACGAATGTAGAACAGCAACTATCATACCTCTGCACAAAGGTGAGCCATCTACAGACCCTGGAGCCTACAGATCCATAAGTTTCACTAGTCTCATGTGCAAAGCCATGGAAAGAATTATCATGGAGATGATTGATAATGACATTGGAAATCCAGTTTGGTTTCATCAAGGGCAGGTCATGCCTACTTCACCTGGTGTACATTTTTGAGAATGTTACCAAAGCAATGGATGAGGACAAAATGGTTCACACTGCCTACCTTGATCTGGCCTAGGCAATCAACACAATTCCCACACAGGCATTTTGACAAACCTAAGAAGTTAGGTATAAACCCATATGTCACACGGTGGATAGATAGCTGGCTCACAGACAGGACCCAGGAAGTTAGAAATGAGGAGTCCACCTCTTTAAAGATGCTTGTCACATACTTCTCTGAAGTCAAGGCCAATGTCAATGGCCTTTGGCTGACAAAATTTGCATATGATTGCAATTTAGGAGCAGTCATAGAATCTGCCACAAAGACAAATGTTCTCCAGGAAGGGTTGACACAGACAGATAACTGGTGTCAGAGTCATGATATAAAACTAAATGCCAAGAAAGTCATCCAACCCTGGTAAATATCATACTGACCACACACCCCTAAGAGTTGACCTAGTAGTCAGGGACTTGGGGACACACTTAAACAGCAATCTAGCATTTGACCATCACAGAGCTATAGTAGTGAAGGAAGGAAATCAATCTATGCTGAGCAACTTATAAAAAAGGTATGGCATCTAGGGCCAAGGATTTCATTGTTCCACTGTATTTGGCATTCATTAGACCTATCACTGACTACAGTACCCCTTTGGGTATGTACCTAACCAGGGACATTTGAAAATGGAACACCCACAGAGGTTCCTCACTAAAAGCAACATTTCCTTTGCAGACAATCTAAAAAGCCTTATCTCTGTATTCTGTCTCTTACAGGCAGTTAAGGCGAGATCTATATCTGGCATGCAAAGCATTGTCAGACTCCCACCCTGATGGAGCTCCTGCATTATCCACAAAACAAACAGCATAAGAATTACCTGTTCATCCCTGGTTTGTCATCTATGTCTCTAATGGACACAGGCAGCCTGTAAAAATGTCATCTTCCTGGTCCCTGCTTACACCTATCTAGGGAACCTGAACTTGTCAGAGATTTATGATGCATGGCTAGGCTTAAAAAGGCCCTTGTAGTCCTTAGCCTAGTACACACCTATGAAGTTAGGAATCTAAGCCTGCCCAACTGCGTTTTCCCTACACTGAATATTATTACTCTGGTGACCTTCAGAATCAAAAATACACTGAATACCATCAGTGTTAACCAGATAAAAAAACATCAACACATTCAGCTTGTCACTGTCTTTCATTAGTGGTAGAAGAAATATCAGCCATAATGGAGACCGCTGGGGTACCATAGCATCCTCCTTGAATACACATCTGCCACTATGCTGTCCAGTATAGCAGCAGCTCTGGTGTCACTTAAACTAGGGTGAGGCAATGAAAATTGAGAAAAGGCCATTCTACTGTGTCAGGATGTCTCTATAATATCATTACTAAGATAGAAGATACTTTCAGGGAACTGTGTAGCTCTTTTCAATAAACAAGTCTGACAACTTAAGTCGACCTTCCTGAGGCAAAGCATTAAAAAAATAAAAATTTTGACATACTCTTCTACTGGTTGATCCTGTAAACTGACATCTTCTGTGCAGTCTGGATGAACCTTATTATTTTGCTGGGACACAGTAGACTGTTCAGTATTCATAGACTACAACGGTCCCTTCAGAGAATGGGACCCTGACTTTTTTTATGTTGGTTTATTGTCCTTGGAGGCAGTATCTGTGTCACAAGACCTCATCCTATTAAACTGATTATGGTAACACCTTCCTACTGATGTTGACTTTCCTCTGTAAATTCCTGACATAGCACCTTAGCCTGAGAAGTAATATGCTGTGAGTATGATTTCACTTCTTCCAGCAGTGACATGATTTCTGAGAAAAAATTAAAAGTAATTAGAAAACTTGACAATGCAATGGACTTAAACTAATAAATTCCAAACTGAAACAATGTGCACAAAGCACAATCATAGCCCTGAGCCTCTTACTTCCATATAGATGAACAAGTCCAGAAATAATCAGGGGCATTTTTAAGTACCAGTAAAGAACCTTATATAAGATAAAGAAATCTGCACAGAGATGGCTATATTACTCTATTCTGGAATCAGCACTGCCTTTAAAATGTTAAAAGCATTCATCATGTTTTGTAATGTTTTATTTATCTGTCTTTCCAACTAAAGATATAGGAATGTTGTATAACAGCACATAGCCCTCCAAATGCAAGCAAAATATGGTAAAAAAGATTAATGTATAGAATTATGAAAATATAAAAATTGGAAGGTAATATTTGTCCTTTGTTTATTTCAGTTATTTATTTGTACACACATTTGTTAACCAATAAGTAAACTAGTGTGAGTACTATTGTCAGGCAGGTCCATGGTCATACAGAAAGTTCTACAAAAGTTAAGCAAAAACTATTACCATAGATGTATGAATATTCTGTAGCCTAAAGGCTAAATTAAGACA
Organism: Protopterus annectens; assembly: GCF_019279795.1. Classification (NCBI taxonomy): domain Eukaryota; kingdom Metazoa; phylum Chordata; order Ceratodontiformes; family Protopteridae; genus Protopterus; species Protopterus annectens. The sequence goes on from NC_056737.1 coordinate 1,866,275,402, forward strand.
GTGTTACACAAAATATAAAAACAGTAGAAGTTATAAAAAATTGTGGCTGCACAAATGTAGCCATTATGCTAAAACAGGATAGCATTTTCACAAAGTGGAAAGAGAGCAGAAGAACTTATAATAGACCCAGAAGGTAGTTCAATTGTATATATGTTGCAGTAATTACAACAGACAACTGGAGATGGCAGAAGATATATATTGCTGGCATAAGCACAGTATGTGATCACAAGTTCTTGTAGGGTGTGTGTGTGTGTGTGTGTGTGTGTGTGTGCATGTGCAAGCATGCGTGAGCAGGTGCGCGTGTGTATGTGCACATGCGAGCATGCGTGAGCGTGTGTGCATGCGTGAATGTGTGTGTATGAGAAGAAAATATTTACATATTTGGATTGTGCAGGTCAGAGTAGTAGTAACATAAGAGAGAAGGAATGGAAAGTGGAAAAAGATGTATGCAGATTGCTCAGTATATTACTAAAGGTTATATTAACAGTATATGAATGGATCAATGCTGTATTTTTTTTTTATTGTATCTGCTTTATTTTCTGAAAAAAACAAAAAAAAATACTTCTTTTCCCACGTTTCTAAGCTAGTATAGTCCAGTTTTTAGGTTAGTGCTAAATTCAGGGCTGTGTTGCAAGTTTCTGTGTTTGCCCATACCTTACTTGGATAGAAGGAAGTTTCTCTGTTCACTGTGAGAGAGGGAGCTTTGAACAGCCTATCTGTCCCTGGAGGAGTGGTTTCAGCCCAGAAATTAGTAGTTTACTGGCCATTTTGGGATAATTTCTATCTCTTTCATTTCCCTGCTAAAAAACCCGCATTTACGAGGTTTTTGCGCAAGTATACAGCTCGGCAAAGCTCCTGCCTGGTGCTCTGCAGAGTTCTGTAGCAGCAGAGAGACAAAAGAGAGACTTTGGAGTGATTAAGTATCATTATTTTGCATTTTCTTGCTGCCTTTAGCTAATTCCGCATAAAACACTGATTTTCTAGAGTTTATGTGATTTAAAAAGCTTGTTTCAGCTACATATTGTACTTATTTTACTACCTGCACTTTAACAAAGTCATTTTTGTGTTTAAATTACCTGTTTAACTGTTGTAGGCTACACACTCAAGTGTGATACAATTACTGTGCATTTAAAGTGTATTTTTTTTTGTATCTGCTTTATTTTCTGAAAAACAAAAAAAAATACTTGTTTTCCCACTTTTCTAAGCTAGTATACTCCAGTTTTCAGATTAATTCTTAATTCAGGGCTGTGTTACAAGTTTCTGTGTTTGCCATACCTTACTTGGAAAGAAGGAAGTTTCTTGGTTCACTGTGAGAGAGGGAGCTTTGAGCAGCCTATCTCTCCCTAGAGGAGTGGTTTCAGCCCAGAAATTAGTAATTTATTGGCCATTTCGGGCTAATTTCTATCCCTTTCATTTCCCTGTTATAAAGCCTGCATTTGCGAGGTTTTTTGCACTAGTATACAGCTCAGCAAGCTCCTGTCTGATGCCCTGCAGAGTTCTGCAGCAGCAGAGAGACAAAAGAGAGACTTTGAAGTGATTAAGTATCATTTTTTTGCATTTTCTTGCTACCTTTAGCTAATTCTGCCTAAAACGCTGATTTTCTAGAATTTCCGTGATTTTAAAAAGCTTGTTTCAGCTACATATTGTACTTATTTTACTGTCTGCACTTTAACAAAGTCATTTTTGTGTTTAAATTACCTGTTTAACTGTTGTAGGCTACACACTCAAGTGTCATAGCCATTTATGTGCATTTAAAGTGTTTTTTGATTGTATCTGCTTTATTTTCTGAAAAAAAAAACAAAAAAAAATACTTGCTTTTCTGCCTTTCTAAGGTAGTATTATCCAGTTTTCAGGATAGGGAGGAATTCAGGGCTGTGTTGCAAGTTTCTGTGTTTGCCCATATCTTACTTGGACAGATGGAAATTTCTCTGTTGACTGTGAGAGAGGGAACTTTGAGCAGCGTATCTGTCCCTGGAGGAGTAGTTTCAGCCCAGAAATTAGTATTTTATTGGCCATTTTGGGCTAATTTTTATCTCTTTCATTTCCCTGCTATGAAACCTGCATTTGTGAGGTTTTTGCGCTAGTATACAGATCAGCAAGCTCCTGCCTGGTGCCCTGCAGAGTTCTACAGCAGCAGAGAGACAAAAGAGAGACTTTGGAGTGATTAAGTATAATTTTTCTGCATTTAATTGCTACCTTTAGCTAATTCCGGCTAAAACGCCAATTTTCTAGAGTTTCTGTGATTTAAAAAGCTTGTTTCAGCTACATATTGTACTTATTTTACTGCCTGCATTTTAACAAAGTCATTTTTATGTTTAAATTACCTGTTTAATTGTTGTAGGCTACACACTCAAGTGTGATAGACATTTCTGTGTATTTAAAGTTTTTTTTTTATTGTATCTGCTTTATTTTCTGAAAAAAAACTAAAAAACATACTTGTTTTCCTGCCTTTCTAAGCTAGTATTCCATTTTTCAGGTTAGTGCTGAATTCAGGGCTGTGTTAGAAGTTTCTGTGTTTGCCCATACCTTACTTATATAGAAGGAAGCTAGGGTATAACTATTCCCGGCTCCACAAAGTCTACTCCTCAATTTTTCCCTTGGAACTAGACAAACTTTCAACTTAAGCACTCAAACCATTCACTTCTCAGCCCGGCACTTACACAAAACTCATAGCAAGCACTAATAAACCTTAGCACTAGACCCCCCCCTATACTGTAAAGAAGGACAAGGCTCTCTATTCAACCTTACCAGCCAGTCAGTAAAACAGTTCACTGTACCTATCCAGGCATGTCCAAATGGCAGTTTCAGGTGTACTCTCTGGTCCAACTGGTGAATCTGGGCATTTTGAGGCAATGTTACAATTGCCTCATGTACACAGACAACCCTCTCCTCCTTCCACCAAAATACATGCGAGAGATGCAATTATACAGCCAAACTGGAGGCAAAGCTCTCTCAACCCAAGACTGGACCAGGCAGTCAAGAGGAGAAGGGAATTACTTGCATCACACCACCAGTCTCACATTTATTATTTTTTTATTTTATTTATTTATTTTATATTTGTTGACTGGGCTAGTCCAACTGGATACACGTCCATTTTCAGTAGAGGCCTGGGGAGATAAGCTCCAGTTACAGTATTAATTCAAAAGAGAAATAAAAAAATGAAATAAATTGTCAATAGAGATTAAACATCAAGATCTTCAGTACAAGGTTTACAAAAAACAATGCAGTATTACTAGAAATATATTTACATAGGAGAGGATTGACAATTATATAGAAGACTACAAAAAGAACAGATTCAAACTAATAATTAAGGTAGTTTTTAAAAGAAAACGCTCAAAGTAACATAGACCCATGAAACCAACACCGGCAAAAAACACACATAAATACACAAAAACATACTCGGAGGCTCTAAATAAAAATCTGCAAAAGCAACAGAGACCTCCAAAGCAGACATTCAAGCAACCTCCACCCCACCAACACAAACCATAAAACACTTCAAAAAAACAGTGTGCCACGCAATCACAGCCCTTAAGGCAAAATAACATACCCGTCACACTAGTAATAGGTTACTCTATAGTCAGGCACACTGACGTCCCACTCACTAGGCTGAAAAAGGAGAAGGTTACTGTTAGCTTCCTGTCAGGTGCCAGAATCCACCACATAACACAAGCACTCAGGTCACTTCAGAACAAGTACAAATATGACTCTGTCATTGTCCATGTCAGTGTGAATGTCCTGAGCCGTACCTCCCTGGACTACATAAAAGGAGACATGGAGGAGCTCTCTGATCACGTAGCCGAGGCCGTTATGACCCTGACCCTGAGTTGCATCCTGCCCTCACGAAGAATGATACCACGGTATAGAGAAAAAAATTAACATTTTCAACAACTGGCTAAGCTTCTGGTGTCATTCAAAGAGGATCCAGTGTCTGTCAGCCTGGGATGACATGCTCTACAAGCCATACTGCTTCGCTAGAGATGGCTTGCACCTGTCACCCTTAGGCTTTCGAATACTGGCCAAGGCTCTTACCACCCCCATAGTGCCTTTTTTAGGCAAGGCTCAAAAGACAAACCCACTGCCGTAAATAGCACAAGTAACAAAAAAACTGAGGGTAATGCTACTCAATGCCAGAAGTCTAAACGTCAAAATGCACGCACTCGAGGCACTCCTCAGTATGGAGAAAATTGATATATGTGCAGTAACAGAAACCTGGTTTAAGGCTCCAGAGAGCACCCCAGCACTACCAGGCTACAAATCATACCATACATTTCAGCCACAAAACCCGGAGTGAAATACAAAAGGCAGGGGAGTATCCATATTCATTAAGGATACCCACATCTCCAGGTTAGTGACACAGCACGATGCTTCAGAGATCATCCATGTGCAACTAACAACGGGCAAAACTGCTATTCAAATTATAGCATGCTACAGATCACCCACCATGTCCCAGGACCCCCACTCCACATTCCTGGAAACACTGGGGAACATAAAGGTCCTACTAAACACCCTGATATTGGGTGATTTCAAATACCCAAACATTAACTGGAAGAACTACTCAAGGGCAAACTCCCTTGCCCAACATTTCCTAGAATTTATAAACTCAAATGCCCTGGATCAACTGGCCAACATCCCCACCAGAGGTGACAACATATTGGGCCTGATCATCACCAACATGGGTGACCGGTGTTCCACACCAAAGGCCAACTCCGCGCTGGTTAGATCTGACCATAAACTAATCACTCTGGATATCCACATTCCACCACCACCCCCAGTTAAAGAAACCACCGTGAAAAACTTTTCAAAAGCAAACTTCACGTTATTAAGCCCCTATGCTAAAGGATAATGCTGTCCAAGCTGCAAAATCCTTTACTAATGCACTCTATGGGCAACTACAATAATGCATGGATCGTGCTATCCCAAACAAAACCAAGACTCACCCCTCCAAGAAAAGGAAACCAGTCTGGTGGACCCCTGCCATAAACAAGCTATACAATAGAAGGAGGAAACTAGTACAGAAGAGTGTAAAATCCCAAGAAGGGAAGACATCCCTGATCAGTATCACAAGAAACTATGTTCCCTCATAAAATCATCCAAGGCTAGCTTCGAAAGAAAAATTGCCATGGACTCCAAAGATAACCACAAGGCATTCTTTAGCTATGTCAAAAATCCAAGTGGCAACTCTGCTCAGAGTTAGTGCAGAATGGCACAAAATACACTGAACCAACCGATATAGCCAACATCCTGGCAGATAGGTTCAGTGCAAACTTCACCCCTCTCTCACCCCCAAAAGGGCCCATAACTATAACCAGAAGAATGTAGTGCCCCTGAAATCACAGACACTCAGGTTAAAACAGCCCTCTCCAAAGCCATAAACACAGTATCAATGGGACCGGACGGTGTCCCAGGCTGCATTCTACATGAGCTCAAAGATGAATTAACCCCTCACCTAAACACACTGTTTAAACTCGGCCTCTCCAAGGGCTACATGCCCACAGAGTGGTGCACAGCAACGGTTATTCCGCTCCACAAAGGTGGAGCCACAACCGACCCCAGGAACTATCACCCTATAAGCCTGACTAGTTTGGTCTGCAAAACTATGGAGCGCATCATCATGGATCTCATTAACAGAGACATTGTGAACCTCCAAACATTGTACCCTACCCAGTTTGGCTTTGTTAAGGGCAGATCATGCCTTCTAAACCTGGTGGACTTCTTTGAGACAGTTACCAAGGATATAGATGAGGGAAAGGTGGTCCACACAGCCTATCTACACCTCGCAAAGGCCTTTGACACCATTCCCCACTCAGGTATTAGCAAGCTCACCAGCCTGAACATAAACCCCTACGTCACAAGATGGGTTGCCACCTGGCTCATGGACAGAACCCACATGGTAAGAGTTGTAGGAGCTAGGTCTGACTCTAAACCGGTTACAAGTGGTATTCCCCAGGGCTCAGTCCTAGGACCCCTCCTGTTCAGCATATACTTCTCAGAGGTACAGGCAAGCACAGGAAGACTATGGCTGACCAAGTTTGCATCGACTGCAAACTAGGGGCTATAACTGACTCTTCGGTTGACACAGACATCCTCCAAAAGGGTCTCACTGAGACAGATGCCTGGTGTCAAAACCATGGCCTCAAGCTAAATGCCAAAAAGTGCCTAGTCATCCCCTTTGGAAAAAACAAAGTACCCACAAACTAGCACATAGGTGGTAGCCCCCTAAATACGGAAGACGTAATAAGGGATCTGGGGACCCAAGTAGATAGTAACCTCTCCTTTGATAATCATTGCCAAAATGGTTAGAAAATCCTTCTGTGTGGCCCACCTAATCACAAAAGGGTTTGCATCTAGATCAAAAGAGGTCATTGTGCCCCTCTACGCATCACTAATCAGACCCATCACAGGGTACAATGCCCCATTTGGGATGTACCTTACAAGACACCTGCAACAATTGGAAAGACCACAGAAGTACCTCACCAAGAGGATCACTGGCCTCAAGCAAATGCCCTATGCAGCTCGACTGAAGAAACTCCAGCTATACTCAGTTGCATACCGCCTACTCAGAAGTGATCTCTGCCCGACATACAAGGCCATGTCCAACCCAGAATTGATGGACATGCTCCACCTAAGGAAAACCATATCCTCTCGAGCCACACACTCCAGGGACCTAAACCTCACCACAACAATAAATAGGACGTGCTGGAGTGATAGATTCCTGTCCCAGAGACTTCCCATGCTCTGGAACAAGATTCCAATCAACATTAGCCAGAGCTCCTCGCTAACCCTCTTCAAGACAAACCTTGATGAGTGGATGGGAAACAAAGTTTACCCCAGGGATCACTTCAATGGCTCTGCTGGACAGAGGCACAGGGAACTAATCTAAGGGGGTGGCTAAAGCCAACATATTCCGGCTAGGCTTATAAATGCCTTCGGGCAGATAGCCTAGTACCTACCTATATACCTAGGAACCTAGGAACCTATTAAGAAATGCACAATCCATATTGTCTCTATGCAGCTTACATTCATTTGCAATTTTTTGACTGTAAAGCTAATAATTCATTAAAAAAATATAACCAATTCCCTTCGTATGTGCATTTGCAAACAAACAGTTCATGTCCCACTATTTCATCTTCACGCATGAGTACATCTTAGCTAAACAAACTGAGTCTCTGCAGTTTGCTGTCAAATCTAGAATACAGTATGATACTTTAATCAGCAGTGTTTACCTTATTGCAGTTTTTGCCTGTGTTATGAAATGAAAAACAACAATCAATATCAACTCAGAATGGAAGAAAATATTTTTGCTGAAGCAAGAAAGAATGTTACAACTAAATGAGAGTGTTCTTCACAGTTAAAAAAAAAATCCTTCACCACAAGCACTTTGAGTTTATACTTTTAAATTAACAAGCACACATTTAAATATTTCTATATTTCTGTGAGAAAGAGAATGTTCTGTGTTGTATCGCACATATAATACAAAAAAGATAAGAATAACTGGAATTTTTCAGAAACAGTTCAGTAGTTGTTCTTTTCATAAAGGAAAGTACACCATGACCAAATAAATTAAATTAAGAAAACTAAAAAGTGAATCCATTGTATTGAAACTACATTGATATGACAGTATAGCATAAAGCAAAATCTTCTGCAATTATTGAAAATCTGAATCTATATCTTCTCTTGGTAACTTGCAATTTATTGACAGTCTTAAATACATTTTCATTATCTCTCTGCTAAGTAAATGTGCTTGTTATCTCCAGTATGCATAAGATCAACTTATTTTGTAGGTTACACTCTATTTCTTGTTAGCATCATTCCTCACTTCTGACATATTTGTGTTCTATGTTTCTATGTAATTCTAACTCACTTTTTTTAAAGTAACTCTGTGGATGTTCATCGTGTTACCCTGCTGCAGTCATCACACTTGGGGGTTATCCTGTCGTCAGGTGGTCCCGCAGTCGGCCGGATTTCCAAAGTCTTGGTCCGACGTCGGTTGCTGTTGCCTCATCCCTGACATCAGTGCGCCAGGGGTATATATATTGCAACCGACACCATTTTCTTCAGTCTTCCTTGCCACGCGGTGCCCGAAGCAGAAGCAGTTCGCTAGTGCCGGTCGGCCAACTACTGAGATTTTCAAATTCGAATTTCAGACCGAAGTCTTCTATAAAGCTAAGTACCCCATTGGGGAAACTTTTCTTGCCTCAGACCGATGTCAGAAAAAGATAACAATTGTATTTCTTGTGGGAAGCAAATACCTCATAAGGATTTTCATTCTTATTGCATACCTTGCCTAGGCCCTGATCACGACGTCACTTCTTGTCATTTTTGTGCTAGATTTAGTAAACGTACTATTAAAAGACGATTTGATTTCACACAACACTTTTTTTGGTAGAAAATTTAATTACACCATGCCGTCGGAGCTACCGACTACTGGTGTGCACAAAAAGTGCAGGGACAAGGACCGACAGCTCAGACCTAAGCCTGATTCCGAGGCCTCGGTTGATCCGTTCTCCGGTTCTCTGGTTATCAGTGAGGCTCCGACGCAGCCTCTGACTACCGCAGTTCTGGAACCCGAGACCTCTACAGATATTTTGACGGAATGTACTAGGCCGACGCAGCCTTTTACTTCAGGCCCTTCCGTTGATTTACCTTCCAAGGACGTCGGTACTTCTGAAACGCCATCCGTTTCTGAAGGCGTTTTCAGACCGACGACTCTTACAGTCAAAATGTTTTCCAAGTTGAAGACTCCTTCTAAATCTAAAAAGGCTTCACTTCAGTTTCCTGTTCAAGGCCCTATGCCTAAGAAACAGATGCTCAAGATGGCTGAAGATTTGATTTCTCTTATCAGGGGTTCTCAGCCTCCTCCTGACAAAAGGCCTAGACAAGAGGAAGATTCTGCTTCCTCTGAACAACTGTCTATTTCTTCAGATTCCTCTGAGGACCAAGACTATTCCTTCTCTCCTTATGAAGATTCTGATGCTGAGGACTCTATTCCCTCAACTTCCCCTCCAGAAGAACACTATTTTGGGGAAACTTTGCACACTATGAGGGAACATTTTCACTGGGAAGGTCAGGATTACTCTGATTCCAAAAAAAGGCTCAGAGAGTTTCTTTTACTTCCCCAACACAGACCTCTAGCCATCCCTCCTGTTTTGGACATTGTGGATGATGTCTATTTTGAATCCAGTTTCAACCCTGACTCTTTACCTCCTGCCCCGGCCAAGCCTGACAGATACTACAGAGTACCTGATTCCCACAAATTCCTTTACAAAAGCCCAGTAGCTGACCCAGAGACTATCTCCCAGGGTCCCAAGGGGGCTAAGGCTTCCATGGCTAAAAATCCAGTAGCTTCTGAAAGGGATTCAAGAGCACTAGACAGATGGGGGAAAAAGGTTTACACCTCAGCCACTTTAGCTATGAGAGCATTAAACTGTCAATTTCATATGCTTAAGTATCAGTAATTTCTGATCTCTCAGTTAAAACAAAAGATAACCACCCTCCCTCAACAATCTGAATTGAAAGAAGTACAGGATTTGTTGCACGCCACTGAGCAGGTGGGCAAACATACCTTACAATGTGGGTTTGATTCTTTAGAGGCCTCCTGCAGAGCAGCTGTCACTGGATCAGTTATACGTAGGCATGCCTGCTTAAAGGAACAAAGTCTGCCTGATCATGTTAAAGCAAAACTACTAGATGCTCCCTTACAGCAGGATGTTCTTTTTGGTGTTAAAGCAGAAGAAGTTTTAAAGAAAATGGAAGATAAGGCAAAATCAATGCAGACAGTCAAAGATTTCCTACAAGTACAACCCCCTCACTTCAGCAGAAACTGTCAAACAAAAAATTGGTCCTTTCCAGCCACTGACAGGCCTCAGAGGGGTAAATACAGGCACCCAAGGGGCAGAGGACAACTACAAGCTCAGTATAAACCTCACCAATGGGGCACTCCAACCCAGAAGGGAGGAGAAGACAGGTCTCAATCCACCAGAAGGCAAACTCAATGACTTGAACCTCAGCTGGCCAAACAAAGCTCTTTTGTCAGCCCCCCTGGGGGGAAAACTAGCACTATTTGCAGACAACTGGCACATGGTCGCAAAGGACAAATGGGTCCTAGACATAATTTTATGAGGATACAGATTCCACTTCCACACCTTGCCAATAAAAAGAGGAATGCCAAACCTGCCACAAAATCAAAGGGCAGAGGCTCAAAAACAAATTACAGCTCTCATGGCCATGAGAGCCATTCAAAGGGTACCAATTCAAGTGCAAGGCCAAGGATTTTACTCAAGACTCTTCCTAGTACGCAGAAAAGAAAATGCTTGGAGACCAGTTTTGGACCTTTCAATCCTAAACACGTACTTACAAATTCCCAAATTCAAGATGGTAACACTACAGCAGCTACTTCCCATGTTGGGCAAGGAAGCATGGCTGGTAATGTTGGACCTCAAGGAGGCATACCTGCATGTCCCTATCAGACAAAGTTGCAGAAGATACCTCCGTTTCATTGCAGGTTCAACTCATTATCAATTCTCTGCACTGCCCTTTGGCTTATCTACTGCACCCAGAGTATTCACAAAATGCCTGGCACCATTAATTGCATACTGCAGACAAAGAGGAATTCAAATATATCCATACCTGGATGACTGCCTCATCCAAGCAGAAAGAAAAGACATTCTCCTACAACATCTGGCATGTGTGAAGCATCTACTAAATTGTCTGGGGTACACAGTAAACGAAAATAAGTCAAAACTAGTACCCTCACAAAAAATTACATTCCTGGGTGCCAGCTTGGACACAACGGCCCAGAAGGCTTATCTTACACCAGACAAGCAATTACAACTGATTCAATATTTCAAGACAATGGCAACAAAAATCCAATTAACTGCAAGAAACATTCTGCAGGCTTTGGGCTTCATGGCATCTTGCATTCTGATAATACCATTTGCAAAAATGCATATGAGGAAATTACAGTGGTACCTAAAAAGCGTATGGTCTCAACACAGCCACAGCTTGGACACAGTGATATCTCTCATTCCCTGTCTTCAACAGGAATTTCTATGGTGGGCACAGGCATGTCACCTCAACAAGGGTCAGCATTTCACCTTGCCCCCACCCAGGCAAACTATCACAACAGATGCTTCAGACTATGCCTGGGTGGCACACATGGCAGGGCAATGCATTCAAGGCCTATGGACTGCAGAACAAAGAAACTGCACATAAACCAAAAAGAGATGCTAGCTGTACAGAAAGCTCTGACAGCCTTCAAGGATCTACTACAGCCAGGACAACTTGCAATAAAGACGGACAACACCACAGTAATGTGGTAAATAAACAAACAAGGGGGAACACATTCCTACCCTCTTTGCAGGCAAGCAATAATCTTATGGAACACAGCTCTGGCCTACCAAGACCAGTTACAAGCTCAATTCCTGCCAGGACAGAAAAACACATTGGCAGACGACCTAAGCAGAAACATCAAAGATCCCCACGAGTGGAAGCTAGACCCACAAATATTTACAATGATAACTCAAAGATGGGGTCTACCAAATATAGACCTGTTTGCCAGTCCTCAAAACTACCAGCTGCCAAAATTTTGTACAAGGACATTCCACCAACAAGCTTGGAAAGTGGACGCTCTCTCCTTCAGTTGGAAAAACCTGACAGCATATGCCTTTCCTCCATTGCCTCTTCTCACAAAGGTACTTTTGAAGGTCAAAAAGGAGAAACCTCAAATGATTCCCATAGCCCCAGACTGGCCATGCCAGCACTGGTTCCCGCTACTGAAGAATATGGCTCACAGCCCACCATGGATATTGCCTCAAATGCCTCATTTGCTCACGCAGCAGAACAAGCAGATTCTACGCAGCCAGATAAAAACCTTAAACCTGGCTGTATGGCAAATCAATTAAGTATCCAACCTGCACCTCTTTCACAAGCAGTACTGGATGTTATTCTAGAAGCCAGGAGGCCAAGCACCAGGAAGGCTTACTCGGACAAATGGAAAAGGTTTTCTGCTTGGAACCAAGCTAAAGGCCAAGACACAACTCAGCCTCATATGCCTCACATTCTGCAGTATTTAGCTGAGATGTTGCATAAAGGACTTTCCTTCTCCTCAGTTAAGATCCATACATCAGCTATTTCAACTCACTATGACACAAATACACCTATATTTTCAAATCATCTCCTAAGGCAGTTCCCCAGGGGGGCAAAAAACATTAGACCACCTAGAAGAGCTCCTACACCAACATGGGATCTCAACTTTGTTCTGCAAAAACTAACGCTACCTCCCTTTGACCCAGCTTTTTCTGCAGACCTTCAGTTCCTATCTTGGAAGACTGCCCTGCTCCTGGCAATAACTTCTGCTAGGAGAGTCTCAGAATTACAGGCACTTATGGCAGTGGAACCTTTCCTCATTTTTCATCAAGACAGAGTTTCTCTACGAACTAATTCTTCCTTCATGCCTAAGGTGGTTTTCAGTGTAGCTTTAAATCAAACCATCCACCTACCCACTTTCTTCCCCAATCCGCAGAACAAAGGTGAGAGACTCCTGCACTCCTTGGACATTCACAGGCAGCTTCGTTACTACTTGGATAAAACTAAGGCTTTCAGAAAATCTGACCAGCTCTTTGTTTCCTATGCTACAGCTTCTCAAGGGAGGGCCATATCCAAGCAAACCATTTATAAATGGATAGGCCATTGCATACAATTCTGCTATACCCATCATGGGAAACCAGTTCCTCCTACCATTAGATCCCACTCTACCAGGGCAATAGCTACCTCTACAGCCTTTCTCAGGGGGGTTCCTACCAAGGAAATTTTAGAAGCTGCAACTTGGAGTTCTGTACACACCTTCACCAAACACTATCACTTACCACTTTATTCTAAGTCCAGAGCAGGCTTCGCCACTGCAGTTCTGCAGGGCCTCATTGCCTCCACTAACCCTCTATGATGCCTCCACCCTACCTTAGCTTTGGGACTCTACCCAAGTGTGATGACTGCAGCAGGGTAACACGATGAACATAGTACAGTTTTGTACCTACCATAAATGTAGATGTTCAAGTGTTCACCCTGCTGCAGTCCAGGTTACCCTCCCTCCAGCCCCTCTGATCTACTGGCTAAATCTTTGCTATGCCTTACTGATGTATTTGCTTATAGCTGAAGGGATTTTGTGTCTGTACAGTGTTCACACCTTTAGGTACTAATTTGGATCACCCTTTTGGGGGCACCTGACATCTGGGGCAAGAAAAACTGAAGAAAATGGTGTCGGTTGCAATATATATACCCCTGGCGCACTGACGTCAGGGATGAGGCAACAGCAACCGACATCGGACCAAGACATTGGAAATCCGGCCAACTGCAGGACCGCCTGACGACAGGATAACTCCCAAGTGTGATGACTGCAGCAGGGTGAACACTCGAACATCTACATTTATGGTAGGTACAAAACTGTAATTTCCTCATCCCTTCATCTCCTGAAATGATGACACTTGTCTCTCAGACACTCCCTCCACTTAACTGGGCTTGTGAAGGATTAGCCAAACTTCTTTGTGCTACTGACTTCAAAGTAACATATCTATTTTCCAAGAAGCTTCACCCTTGTAAGAATAATCAGCAAGGATCCTAACAAATCATTTATGAATTCCTTTTATTACAGCCTATAATTGCTAGAAAAGTCATTGACATGATTATTTTTTTTCAGTCTGAAATGGCATCACCTTGTTACTATCTTGTCAGAGTTAGTATGCAATAATATGCATTCCACAAACACAGACTGCACTTTGCATTTCTCTTTATCATAAATAATAAAGCAATACAGACTGTCACGCACAAATTTATATAGAAGTATAACTGCATTCATATCCCTAACATTTGACTAATTTAATGAAACTCAGTTCATGCCTGCACAAAACTAAATTACTTTTTTGCAAATGTTAGCTCATGAAAGTAAATTTCCAGCACCACTGATACAGAATTGGACGCTATTAGGAATTAGAAATGCTGACAATGTCAGAGGGGACAAAACCTTGAAATGTGATCCACAGACTGTTAATGAGTAGCAGAGAAGGTAACCTGACATCCTGGACTACAAGCAAACAAGTTTACCCAAAATACCATTACATTGATTAAACTCCATTTACTTGTGATGGCTGTCAGCTGTCACAGTGAGAAGTGCAGATGCATGTAAATCTAAATGCTCAGTTCCCCAACAATTGTAACCTCCACAGAGGTTCCTCACTAAAAGCATACAGGGCGTATCCCTGTATTCTATATATATATATATATATATATATATATATATATATATATATATATATATATATATATATATATATATATATATATATATATCTATATATATATATATGGGTCTACTTCTAAACTTCGAAGTTTCAAAACTTTGAATTTCTTATGGTCAAGACCATAAGACTGAAGATTTGAAACATTGAACCATTTAAACGAAAATTGCCATACAGCATGGAATGATTTACTGTTTTCCTCACTATAGTGTGATCTTGGAATTGGTATATTTAATTAGCAAGGGGTGTGGGGAGTGCGGGAGTCTAGTTTAAAAGAAAAAAGTTTTTTTTAATTTTTTTTATTTACATTTCAAAGTTTCAAAACTCGTCTCAACCATAAGAAATCCAAAGATTTCAAACTTCAAAATTTAGAAATAGACACACACACATATATATATATATATATATATATATATATATATATATATATAGATATATAGATATATAATATATATATATATATATAATATGAGTGTTTATATTTATATATATATATATATATATATATATATATATATATATATATATATATATATATATATATGAGTGTTTATATTTATATATATATATATGTATATGTGTGTGTATATATATATATATATATATATATATATATATATATATATATATATACATATATATATATATATATATATATATATATATATATATATATATATATATATATATGTATATATATTTATTTACATTTGTTAACCGGGAGTGTCCGACTGGAAGTAGGTCATTTTCAACAGATGCCCGGGAAGAAAAGCTCCACAGTTAAAATAAACAGACAGTAGTTACATTGGATTACATAGCGATTAACAATTTAACACAGCAATTACTTACAACATATTTACAGATGAAGAACATAGTACATCAGTAGACAACTAGAATCTTTATCTGTGAAGTACATAACAGACATTTACAAATGTTACAATAAAAAGTTCCTGCTGTATAATAAGTACTAGGCTTATGAGCATCTGAGCTTGCTATAATCAAGGTAGTTAGTGGAGTGAAAGAAAAGTAGTGGTTGGATGGGGTGAGTGATATTAGAGTGGGAGATGCAAGGGCATAGCCAGCATGTTTTTAGGTGCGCTTTTAGTAAAGTTTTGAAGTGGGTGCATGATGGTATGGAGGCAATTGTGGGTGGGAGGGAATTTTATAATTTGGCTATGGCGCAAAAGAATACTGCTTCACCAGCAGAGTTATTGGCTTTAGTGATCTGCAAGTGATTTGCAAGTATATATATAAAAAATATATTTATATTTATATATTTTGCACTGTACAGATACATACCAAACCTGGACGGCCGCGGTGGTGCAGCAGTTAGCTTTGTTGCCTCACAGTAAGAAGTTCTCTGGTTCGATCCTCACCAGATCTCCCTTCTGTGTAAAGTCTGCATGTCCTCCCTGTACTTGTGTGGGTTTTCTCTGGGTGCTCCAGTTTCCTCCCACATCCGAAAGACATGCTGTAGGTGGATTGGACATTCGAAATTGGCCCTAGGTGTGAGTGTGTGTGTGTGTGTGTGTGTGTGTGTGTGTGTGTGTGTGTGCCTTCTGTGGTGGGTTGGGTGCTGGGCTGGCAACTTGACACTGTAAAACTCCACTGTCAATCATAAGTGGACAGGTGATCCGCTGTGGCAACCCCTAACCAGGAAAACCTAAAAGAAGAAGACACAGATCAAACCTCCTGGCAAACACAATTCTTTAAATTGATATATCTCCTTCAGGATATATTTTGCTCTTACTTTGCAATCAGAGATTCACATTCATTGATTATTATCCTTCTGCAATTAGCAGGATCCAAATTCTTGAGCCTTACTCAATATTTTAATTTAGAATTCCAAAGTTTCTACATTGTTTTTTCTGGTACATTTCTGTTCTTCTTTACTGTTTGCTGTTCTAACTATTACACAAATATAAACAGACATACACAGACACACATTCATGCATAGCTATATATCTATGTATATGTGTAAATATATATATATATATATATATATATATATATATATATATATACATACATATATATATATATATATATATATATATATATATATATATATATATATATACATATACATATATATATATATATATATGTATAGGTGCAGAACTTCATGCTGAACTGGCTACATCGACGTGTGAAAAAGTCAGTACAATTGATCGGCAATCAACTGATTGAAAAATAGAAGCTTTTTCACCAGCAAATCTCCTTACAGTAAGGATCGAGTTATATGCCCTTTCCCCGCAGTAGTGTGATCACATAATAAGCAGAGGGTGCAGGGTACAAGAGGGGTTTTCCTCCTGCAAAAAAGCTGTGTGATTCTTTTTTTCCATCCTTTGTGGATCAATGTTTATGTTTTTGATCGAAAGTAGTTGATCAATAATGGTTCAACTACTTCCTATTTTGATGGACGATTATTAATCTGAATACAGATATTTTCCTTTTGTACTCATATTTCTTTTTATTTTGTTACTACATTAAGTCTCCTTGCTGTTACTATGTTTGTAACGCAGGTTGATCAAATCTGTTCAATGCTCTATCCCAGTAAACAAAAATAAAATAGAGTAAAAAAAATATGAATTAAGTTTTAAGGACAGTGTTGTATGACTTGACCGATTTTCCCTGACTAAGACTTGTGCTTCCGCAAAGAAATTGTGTTCATAATTTGAGAAACGCAAGCTTAAAATAATGGATACCGATGTCAGTAAGTCTTATATTACCTCTAGCACTGAACAATTTCAGAAAATCCCAGTGGACAGTATTTATATTTGCATAGCACCATTTGTATTTACTTTGATAAGCCCACCGTAAGAAGTGACTACCTAGAAATTTATGTAGCACAGATGTGGAGTTGCTGGTGATCATCTATTTTGGTATGGTTACCTACCTACTATGCCCTGTTATCTTCGCAATAATGCCAGCATGGTGTGTGTTAATAAAGCAATAACCGACGACATGGTGTGGTATATTGAAGATTTACCCACCGTTGGTGTGGTTTAATCATAAGGGTGAATAATGACATTATTTAAGAAAAAAAAATACTTACTTTTCTTAAATAATGTCTTTGTATAACGGTGGATTACTGTTCTTCTGCTGGTTGTGGTATGCTGTTTCTTCGTTTTGATGTACTGCGCATGTGTATGGGACTTGCATTCCCACGCATACCCAGTACATTAATGCTTTGAAACAGAGGCAACAGAGAAAAGAAAGTCTTCGTTGCTCTGTTTTCTCTTTTTTTTTTGTAAAAAAAAAAAAAGGTTTTGGGGCACTTTATACCAACGGAAAAAAGTCTGGGCAACCGGATCTTTTTCCGTTGGTATATTGTGGGATTTACAACAGACACGCTGGTTGGGCTGGGCCAATCGGCATGCACGTTTTTGAATAGTAATAGGGAGCCATTGTATAATATGTAATTAACACCGTCCTGGCGACATCAGGATTCTTCATCCTTGGAAGCGTGTTAATTACACATTAACACACACCCTGAGGTCATTATTTCACTTAGAGAATGTGCTCGCTGTAAAATTGCTATGTTTTACTTACTTATTTTTTAATTATTATATTATTTTGTTTTATATATTTTTGATGTAAAATAGTTCCTCAACCTAATGTTTCAGACTTTCTGTAGTACGTGTTAATGATGTTGGAGGAAGAATTTTACATCAAAAATATATTAAAAAAATAATATAGTATTTAAAAAATAAGTATTAAAATACAATTTTACAGAGAACCCATTCTCTCTCATACACAATATTTTCTGCTATCACACACATACATACATATACACACACAGTCTCCTCTGGTTTAATACTTGCATTCACTCACACAAGCATAACTTTCAACCTCTTAGCCCAAAAACATGTGGACAATGCCAAAAATAATGGGGGGCAAAGCCCCAAAAATAGGGATACATTTTAAATATTGTTCTTATGAATTTATAACTTGGCTAGAATAAAAGGTCTTGTATTACAATGGATTTTATGAAGGATGTAAAGCCTGAAACTCAAAGGCCTATCATAATTTAGTAAAGTCACTCATCACTGATTTGCCACAAAACTTCAGAAAACCACATATTTTATGAGGAACAGACAAAAATATGAGGCAAAAATCTGGACAGTCTGGAAAAATTTGGACAGTTGAGGGATATGCACAAGACAGCTCTCATTCTCTCTGATATCTCACACACACAGTCTCTCCTGCTTTAATACACATATTAACTCACACAAGACATCTCTCATTCTCTCTGATGTCTTACACACACAGTCTCTCCTGCTTTAATACACACATTAACTCACACAAGACAGCTCTCATTCTCTCTGATGTCTCACACACACAGTCTCTCCTGCTTTAATATACACATTAACTCACACAAGACAGCTCTCATTCTCTCTGATGTCTCACACACACAGTCTCTCCTGCTTTAATATACACATTAACTCACACAAGACAGCTCTCATTCTCTCTGATCTCTCACACACAGTCTCTCCTGCTTTAATACACACATTAACTCACACAAGACAGCTCTCATTCTCTCTGATCTCTCACACACACAGTCTCTCCTGCTTTAATACACACATTAACTCACACAAGACAGCTCTCATTCTCTCTAATCTCTCACACACACAGTCTCTCCTGCTTTCATGCATGCATTCACTCTCTCACACACACAGAAACATAAATGCACATACATAGAGACATGTACACTTTTTTCTGTTTTTTTTTTTTTATTTTTTTGTTACACTCAGTAAATAGCAAAAGCACTGCTTAACAAGCATAAAATATTGTCGACCGTTAGATTTTTTTGTCCAGGTCTCCATCAATAAACACATCACACCAAATTATGTTTGACGTGACCTTTATTAAAACTTCCATAAACATAACTTTGTTAACCAATATTTATTAATTACAACTGAAGCACAGTATAGCTGATTTTAATCACAGCATAATCCATGTAATGTTAGTCAGGACAGTGTGACCTCACTCATCCTTACCCAGTAAGCAGTGTCCATGCCTCCATTCGCTTACTTTACTTATGAAGCAGTGGCCCACCGTTCACTTTATATACCATTTATTGAATTACACATCCAACCAAATAAGCAATGTCCTTACCTCCACTCACTTATTCTACTTATGAAGTGGCATCCTATCACTCACTTCATTTGCCACTTATTGAATTAAACATCCAAACAAAAAGCAATGTCCTTACCACTGCTTGCTTATTTTATTTATCACGCAGCCTCTGACTGCTCACAACATCAGAAGGGGAACAGATGTGGGCAAGCCTGTCCCTCTTCTCTACCCTACCCAAACTGATAATAAAAATCCATTCTATTCCAGCAAAAAAAGGGGGAGGGAGGGCAGGTAGCAAGTTCAAGCCAAAATGCGATTCCTTACCCAGTTACACTTGCATAAACCCCTTAAGCCCCTTCCTACCCTTACCTCATTTCCTCTCAATCATCCCTCATTCCAATTTAACCCTTTCACCCCCCCCACCACCCTCTTAACTCCCACTAATATATTTATCTAACCCTCCTCTTAAGATGTTGTCCCTGGACAAATTGGTTTGTTACCAAACCTCATTTGTCCCAGTCTCTTTCAATAAACACATCACATTGAATGACATTTGATGACCTTTATTAAACTTCCATAACCATAACTTTGTTAAACAATATTTATTAATTACAACTGAAGCACAGTATATCTGATTTTAATCACAGCATAATCCATGTAATGTTAGCCAGGACAGCGTGACCTCGCTCACCCTAATTCAGGAAGCAGCGTCCATACTTCTACTCGCTTACTTTACTTATGAAGTAGGGTCCCACCACTCACTTCATATACCATTTATTGAATTACACATCCAACCAAATAAGCACTATCCTTATCTCCGCTCACTTATTTTATTTATGAAGCAGCATCCCACTACTCACTAAATTTACCACTTATTGAATTAAAGATCCAAACCATTAAGCAGTGTCCTTACCTCTGCTTGCTTATTTTATCAAGTAGCCTCCAACTGCTCACTTTCCATTCCCAACTCACTGAAATGAACATTCAACACCAGAGCAGAAACAGAAGAGGGCAAGCCTGTCCTTCTTCTCTGCCCACTAGCCTGACCAGGCTGTTCCCCCTCCCTCTTACCAATCTGTCCAACAACCTAACCACCCATAAAAGAGGGTTGAGCCAAACATCATTCGGTGTACATCATCCTCTCTAGAACAAACTGGATCCCTGTCATCAACACCAAAAGCCCTGCCATATAAGTACCAAAAGCTGCCAATTGACTAAACAATTAAAGTAATACATGATCCCTCTCCAATACTAAAATAATAATCATAGCTTTGCATAACTTCTGTATATTAAATAAATTCACACTTGTTCTTCTTTTCTCAGTTAGGGGTCGCCACAGCAAATCACATGTCTGCTCATGATTGGCAGTGGAGTTTTATGGTGTTGAGTTGCCAGCCTGGCGCCCAACCTTCCAAAGAAGGCACACACATGCACACACTCACACCTAGGGCCAATTTAGAGTATCCAATCCACCTACAGCATGTCTTTGGGAGAAAACCGGAGCAGCGTGAGGAAACCCACGTAACCACATAGAGGACATGCAGACTCCACACAGAAGGCACCCCAGCTGAGAATCGAACCAGAGAACCTCTTACTGTGAGGCAGCAATGCTAACCACTGCACCACCGTGACCACCCTAAATTCTTGCTTGTTCTAATTACCAATATTAACATCATAATGAGTCGCAGGACATTCCCTGCCAATGACAACACCAGAACATTAAACCCAATGTCACGTGAAACCACACAAGAACAACTGCCTACCATCATGTCTAACTGTAGCCCTATTTTCCCATCCAATGTATATAATAATGACCAAAATGAGATTTCCTTTCAAAATCAATTTAAGAGCAATCCTGCCATCACACTAACTATTCAGTTTAAGCAAAAAAACATAATGACTATCCTACCATGTGCTGACCAACAAACCACCTTCTGAATGACTAAAGTGCATCCATAACCTAAATGCCACAGAAACTGTAACCCCATGAACCTCCATTTCCCATCATCAATGCCCACAACAAAAACTTATCTTGACAATAGCCAAAGTCTTTCAATTATCACACTCTCCACCTACCCTAAACCATTCAAACCAATGAACCACAAACCAAGATGTAGTAAGTTTACTTAGACTTGTCACCTGCAAAACTACAGTACCACACATCAAGTTATTAACCCATACCCAAAACAACCCAAGGAAACTGTCCGGCAAGCGACTACAGGACTCCAAAAGCTGAACAACATCCTTAATCTGTTGCTTGTCCTTGGCTCTTCCCTCGAAGCTTTTCTTCCCATATGTCACCTATGCAGCTAGTAAAGAATTAAAACATGGCCTACATCTGAAAGAATCCCAAAACCATGCCTCTCAAGCCTTCTACCTCCCATGTAAGACAACAAAGCACCCAATTCCTGAAATATCCCAAAAATGGGTCTATATTAGAACACCGAAGTTTCGAAACCTCGAGTGTTCTAATATCGACCCATTTTTAGCAAACACTGAAAATATCGAAGAAATGGAAAACCAAAATTTTTCCTAGGGAAAAGAATTTGGTTGTCTGTTTCTGTTGCTACGGTATTTTCAGCGCTGTGGTGGAAAGTTACGGGTTGGGTTCAGGTAAGTGTGAGATTGTGTGGACGCGAGGGTTAGGGCGGGTTAGGAGAGCTAGGGTTAGTGCGCGGGTCAGGTAAGTGTGCAATTGTGTGGATGTGAGGGTTAGGGCGGGGTAGGTGAGTTAAGGTTAGGGCACTGGTGAGCTGACTGTGAGATAGTGATGATCATTAAGGTTAGGGTTAAGGTAAGTGGATAGATAGTGGTGTATGTATAGTTTAGTGTAGGGTTAGGTGTAAGAGTTTAGGTGTATGTGTGTGGATTGCTGCTTGTTTGGTGTGCTTGTGTTGTGTGTGTGTTTTGGAACAGTGAATTTTTTCCCTAGGCAAAAATTTGCTGTTCTGTATGTTCGATGTTTTAAATTTTCGATGACTAGGGTTCGATATTAGAACACTTGAAGTTTTGAAACTTCGGTGCTCTAATATAGACTCCCAAAAACACATGCATACCTGCAAGGCTTGTTGAAACTATATCTACAAAAATCACCCAAATCATAAGTGTAATAGTCTCCGTGCAACTCTCTCTAAAAACCCAAACCTGGTATGTGACATTATCAGTACCTACTTGAGGGACAGATTTGTCACCCCGATGATACCACAGCTTTGGACAAACTCAAGCATCCTGTCAAGCAGGACATGCCATTGGTCCTCTACCAATGCAGTTTAAACAGCTGGATGGGTAATGGAAAATTCACCCCAAGGATTCTACCCCTCTCCCTCTTTTAGATAAGGTTAATTGGTGCTGCAAGTGGAAGTACGGGTTGAACTTGGCTGGCTTGTAAGAGCCCTGGAGCCGTTACTCTAATAACTTCCAATAATCCTATGAATGTTGTGACTACTGCACCTGTGGGAACCCCACGCTCCCAATAAACAAACCCCAACACTGTTTCACTCTGCCCCCCCACCCTACCTTTTCCTCACTTGCTCCCACACTACCCCATACTGCAGTAATTCTATCATGCCCTAATTAACCCAAATAAAGTAGGATTACCTGTGACCTCATTGTGACCCACTCCAGCCACCAGAACATCCACCATGGCAGAATCCATTACCTTTCACCTTTAATTCCTTCAGGCCACTGAGCATTGCTCACTCTGCTCACTGCCCTCTGACCTTGTTGCGCACCATTCTGGCAACTGAGACATCTACTGCCACAGCCTACATCATCTTTCAGGCCTAATTTCTTCTGGCTCCTTACCAAGGCCCACTCTGCACCACCTCATCTACAAAAGAAAGAAAAAACTAAATTCTCGGCACACACATAACCAAAACTTCTAAATGACAACATTAAGCACTGTTAGAGGCCTACCCTGTTCATCAACTGCCCAGCCACTACACTTGCCCACAGCTGCCATTCCCAAGAGAATGTAACCTTGGTAACTTCTCCCTTGAGCTGCTTTGTTCTGCAAGCATCCCTAACACAACCTGCATCCAGCAGTAATAGTTAAGATGCCTAAAACATGAGAGAAATATCTCCATAACATATCCCTACCTCTCAGGTGTATCACATCCCAGGGAACTTTCCTCAGAGCCACAGCAGTTCATGCTCAAACTGAATCCTTATTTCAGTAAAGTTATATTCTATAACTAAACTAATCACCTGTTAACTGTTCTGTGAGCCTCACAATTAAAGTTGGTAATGAGCCATTAAGAGCATTCCACCTTTTCCCCATTTGTGCCACGCTATAAATGGCAGCATTCCTAAAAGTATTATGCCTAAAAATGCACCCCTTCAAACCTATGGGCCCTAATACCATTAACCATGATTTAACTGAAGTCCTTACCTAATGTCAATGAGGCAACCTAATCATTCTACCTTCCCCTTGCTGTCTGGATAAAGCTACCATCAGGTTTGAGTACTCAGCATCGTGAACCCTGAAATGTTTGAAGAATGGACCTAAATTATGAGGTAAAATTGTATCCCACTCGGCTGCCTCTGTACAACAGCAATGTCCACGTACTGCAACTGGGAGTAAAAGTGCATGCAAACCACACCTCATCACCAGTTAGAACAAAAACAGTGACCAAAATGTCTGTGAACATTCTACCAGGTGTGTCCTTTTCTGCCTTCATCTTCTCACGGTATGAATTTGAGTGAATTAGTTAACCAGGTAGCAGTCCAGGGTTGCCCATGAAAAGAAGTAATTTTGCCAGTGGCAACTGAGCAGGGAGAACTACATTCCTTCTGCAATCCTACCTGCCTCATCCCATTCAATCACTACTCATACGATGGGCATGCACAGCTAACACCCACCAGTCACGGCCACCAAAATGCCTGCAAAGAAGCTCTTATGAACCACTGCAGCCCTAAAGCTATGATGCCCAATAGCTAGCTATTCAGCAAATCTGGACTGTTATAAGCATACCTTCCAACCTCTTAAATCTGGACACAGCTGCCAAAAATGAAACAAAATTGTGCTAAATATGCTGATTCATTGGTCAATACTAGACTAGCTGCCCTTGTGAGCTATTTCAACCTAGCCAGTTAACCTTTTTTGAGAATAAAACCTTGTACCTTGTATATGTGAGGTAAGCACCTTAACCATTATACCAACCTCACAACCAAAGATCCTGTGAAAGAATGTAGCTCCCCATGCCCAATGCATGGATATGAGATCCACTACAGCACAGCAATAAGGCGCACACCAAAATATTACCATTCTGCAACCCTTGGACAATAGCCAAGACTGCTTACTATAAATAGCCATAAAAAGTGTGTGCAAACACACCCCTCAACCTCCTAGAACAATAAATGTGGACAAAACCACCCAACAAGGCAGACAATGTGAAAAAGGGGGGGGCAACCTTCAATCATTTTTCCTACAAACCCAGAGCCAAGAGCATGGCAGGTCCCACACCAGTACGAGTCTTCAACGAACATGCAGTCTGCCCTCGTGACCATCACCACTCTTACCAAGACTTCTCAAAACCACAATTTTATTAAAACATACCAAAACATGAGGCAACACATACCTCTCAGTGCCATAAAACCCAGAAAAAATGTTTGTCATTGCAATCTACCTTCAATCTTCAATGATTTGCCACTAATTTGCCAGAAACTACTATGGAAACTGGACCAATTGTGAAGGAAAATTCTGGTCAAGTCCTAAACATGAGGAGACAAATGCTCAAAACAGACCACTGAACTGCTTAGAAGAAATCTGGACAAAACCCAACAAAATGGGGAGGGGGGGGGACAAAGGCCCAAAAACAGGGACACATTCCAAGCACTGCACCCAGAAACCTAAAAAGATGTAAGAACAAGGTTTGTTTTAACATACATTATCTGAAGGATTTGAAGGCTGAAACTCCAGCTATGTCATCATTTAGCATCTTCAATCCTCAGGTCATCCCAGTATTTTGCCAGAGAAACACACACATTCCATGGGGAGCAGACCAACAACATGAGCTGAAAATCCAGACACGTTGCAAAACCCAAAAGTTGATAGAGTAACACGTTCAGCCAGCCTCAGCAAATGCTGGGCGTATATGTATGTGCACCATCCCGGCACACCACAAAGGTACTGTACCTTAGGTACACCACAAATTTTCCTGACGGGGCTGCCAAGGCAAAAATTGGTAAGCACTACTGCCTAAGGTGCCCCAAACCCTAATAATGTCATTGATGGTTTAGTGAGGTTTTTCCCTAGAGATCTGTGCCTGTCGCTAAACCTTAATTTCTCGACCGTTAGCGAGCGTGTTCTGTTACAGAGCCTACACTTACTAGGAAGAGAACTAGCAGATGACCCTTATATGCTAATAATCCTTTTTTATATATACATATATAAATATTCCTGCAAATAAACTCCCCACTGTCATGTCACAGCACCTACCATGCTGACCAAAACATATATAGCACTACAGCATTAAAAGAGCTATTCAGAAAAGAAGTCACCTATACTGTGAACATCCGTATCAAGAAATTGATAACCACCAGCAGAAGTCCAAATCAGCAGCTAAATGGCAAGTGAGCATGCGCAACCCAGGACCACTATTTGCAGCTCTTCCCAGGTTACCAACAGACTTAGAAACTAATTATCTACCGCATACAATGGTAAAAACAAAGTTAGGCAAAATGTCTGATGCTACAAAATCAGGTTTTGTGTTACCATAAAATGTAATTGAAATGCTCTTAGTTCAGGACTACCACCCACCTCGACAAGAAGCAAGGAAGCACGGTCCATTAAACACTAAAAGCAAAACCACCAACATGAGTAGAGTGTAGTGTTAACATTTTTTTTAATCTGTACACCAGAAAGCCACTAGCTTAAGAGGTCATCATGCTACAGCCACCACTCCCCAGGGCATGTCATAGAAAAGGCTTCTGCAGTCTGGGAAACCCATCCCCCCCACAAAAAAACCTAAACCACCAGTGTGACTGACGATAATCCCCTACCCAAGTCACTCCAACCACAAATGGCTATTTAGCAACCACAAAAACTCCCAAAGAAAAGATGTTACATGCAGACCAACTACAAAGCACTGAACACCCAGCAAAATAGAACCCAGGCCATTATCAACCGGCGCCTCATACAATCCATGCAACTGCGGTGGTGGTGCTGCGGTAGTGTTATCTCCTCACAGTAAGACGTTGCCCTATTCGATTCTCAGCTAGAGCGTCTTCTGTGTGGAGACATGTGTGAATGGGCGTACCTTCAGTGAAGGTTGTGCGTCAGAGCTGGCAACTTGGTACGTAAAAATCTACTGCCAATGATTAGCGGACTGGAGTTCCACTGTGGCGACCCCTAACCGGGAAAAGCCAAAAGACACAACAACCTCATACAATCCATGACTCTCACACAGACCTGTCAATTAAACAAAGAGCTAAAATTCTACCACCCACACACCCACAACTTAACCAATCAGTCAAGCACATAGCCCAACTACCCAGTCACTGCAAAAAAAAAAAATTAAAAAAAAAAAAAAATATATATATATATATATATATATATATATATATATATACATACACACATATGGGTCTACTTTTAAATTTTGAAATCTCAAAACCTCAATCTTCTAAATCCCGACGTTTGAAGTTTTGGAATCTCAAAATTAAAAATAAAAAACACCTAAAAGAAGAATACCTCAGAAATCATGTTTTTGCAGGGGGCAAACCCCCTCCACCCCCCATACCCCAGCTACTTAAATATACCATACCCGAGATCGCATTATAGTGTAGAAAATGGTAAAGTTATCGTTACACACTATACGGCAATCTCCAATGATACATTTCGAGATTCCAAAACTTCGAACTTCTGGACATTGGGATTTAGAAGTTCGAGGTTTTGGGATTTCAAAATTTAAAAGTATATATATATATATATATATATATATATATATATATATATATATATATATATATATATATATATATATATATATATATATATATATATATATATATATATATATATATATATATATATATATATATATATATATATATATATATATATATATATATATATATATATATATATATATATATATATATATATATATATATATATATATATATATATATATATATATATATATATATATATATATATATATATATATATGTATATAATATATATATATATATATATATATATATATATATATATATATATATATATATAAAATTCACTCAACCAGTACCACCATGCCCTCTTCCTACCCGAGGCCTTCCTGTTCTTCAAAATACCCACAGGACATCTGGTCATCTTGAACATAAGCTTTCATTAGCAGCAGCGGACTCTTTTTTCAGTGGGCATTACATGTATATTAATACCCTGCTGGAGAATGTTCATTCTCCAGTCAAGGTGCTCATGTACAGTTTGCCCATTCTCTAATAAATATTATTAGCCCTGATGTAGCAAGTTGTGGAAAAAGAGGCACATTTGAAGAAATGCACCATCAATGAAACAATATTCAGTGAAACAAGTAGTTACTGCCAACCCTGTCATCTAAAATCTCAGTGACCTCAAGTTCACAAATATAAACCATAGTTATCACATTGTATTTATGAAGATAAATATTAAAAAAAAAAACATTTTGCATCATTTTGCATGTCACAGGAGTACATTAACAATGTCAACCGCATGAAACCCATTAAGTAGATGAATTTTAGTTTACTTCTATTAATGTATACCTGTTTTCCTGAACCATCATTGTTGATACCATATGTGACTATGAATATTAAGAGCCCTGCTTCCTGAAACCTTTTATTTCTGTATCCTAACTGACCCTATTAATTGTACAGAAGGTAATCTTGACCAACTTCTCTATCACCTCTACTTTCTGTTGTACCACCGATGACTTTTGTGCTTTTCCTTACCATAGCTCTTTTTTTCTGGAGGACAGAAGTATGCTAAACCAAGTAGTGACACCCACCTAAAAAGTGTAGTGGTCTTCTGTTTAAGTTACATTACAAGGATTAGCACGACTAAAACTGAGCACTGTCATGTATGAACTACTGCAAAAGAAAGTGCAAAGCTCTAAGGGTATTATTGTGTCTTGTATCGTTTCTGCATCATTGGCATGTTTATTAAACTATGTCACTGTCACTACTTTGACAAATAAACCCAGCAGTTTATGTGAAAATAAATGCCTGTATGTTTCATATTTTGTTGCTGTAAAGATTTGAGAAAAGTTTCTGCTGGGTTTGTAATGATATGTAGAAAATGTAATAGGAAAGGAATAAAGTAAAGAAGTACCATTGGAAATGTTGCACAGTACATGGATGGGCTGCTGCAGCTAGCCTAAAGGTATATGCACAAGACAAACATGCATGGGAAAAGATTGCATGTTAATAAGCTTTCCTGAAGGATGCCTGAAATTCCCAAGCTAATTAGTAAGGGGTTATTTTTAAAACATTGCAGTTGTAAGTATACATTTTAGAACTATAAGTAGTTAGAATTCCCAGTAGCTGCTACTGGTACCAGAATCCAGCTTTTCAGCAGTGCAGCAGCAACATCATAATTAATTTGATACTCATTGAGTTGTGTGACAGTTTGGGGTCTTAGTATGAATTCACTGTACTCACTTATTAGATGTGGCCTACAGCAAATGTGTGATTTCACAATCACCTTCTACTGATTCACACTTAAACACAGTTTCCTAGGAGTTAATAATACTCAACAAACATTATAGTATAAAATGAAGATTCTGTATTAGAAGATACAGTTATTGGAACTGTAAACTCCTTCAGGCAGCTCATACGTTCATTGCTAGCTCTTTACGAAACTTTTACTAATAAATATTGTTCTGGTTGCGTTCTTGAAGGACTGAGGGACTGTTATCATTATGGTTGTCATTAATGTAATTACCAACAGTGTAACCTGCCATTTCTTTGCTGTGGTTAATTACAGATTTAAGTTGGTGATTTATAATCATGGCAGGATATTTTTAATGCATGTAAGTGTTTTGTTAATCTTTCTAGAAAGACACGTCCATCTGTCACTTCCAGTTGCTGTCTAATTACTAAGCATTCTTTCCAAATTTATGCTTACTGGTGAACAACTGAGGTAGTTAACCTCAATCTAATTTAATGAGAACGAGTGATAAATTTGTTTCTGCCACTGCAACAATGGTTCATTAGTAAGTATGACAAGAAAGTTCCAAACACTCTTTATAACTTGGTCAAAATGATATTCTTGGGATAGTTGTAAAAACAATAATGGTTCATTTCCTGTAGTGAGCTATGCAGTGGCACTCTGTGACATCACTCTTACTTTGATATATTTGATACATTTCTTTGATACATTTACTTGTGGAAACAAACACTCTTTCCATCCACTATTATTAAACCAAAATCAAGCAGCACTAACAACTGCATTATATAAATCATGCATTGCTCATATCTAAGCCATTAAGCTTGCTAAAATGTATTTGCTTTGAAGCTACTTGAAGTTACACTAATGTATATAGCTCTCACACTTCATCTGATAAAACCTTTTAATGACTTAATGTAGGAAAGTAAAAAAAAACAAACTTGATTTGTATTATATCAATTGTGGAAACCACAGTGACTTACAAATTAGAAGGATATGATATTAATATACCTCATTTTTTCTTAACCGACTTTTTTTTTTTTTTCCTTTGACAGTGTTTTACACCAGCTTACACAACAAAGGTATGTCACAGGGAATATTTCTAACAAATGCATTTTCATTAAAATGTTTTGATAACTATTTGCTGTAACTGTACTTATTAATAAAACACCATTTGCATTTTTGCAGTAATGCTGATTAATTGATTTCAGAATTCACTAGCCATCTTCATTGATAATTAATTCAAAATGTACAAGTTACCTACTTATTGTACAAGGCAAGTTTACATTTGCACTCCAGTGGTTCATGTTCAAGCATGTCCGTTCATGCCTGACTACATTTTAGCTAAACAGGATTATCATCATTGCCACTTGCTGTCAAATCTACATCTCAATGTGATATTTTAATAAGCAGTTATTTCCTCACTGCTGCTGGTTTTCTAGAATTTATTATGAGACTGAAAACAAGCTTATCACATACTGAGCAAAACACAATTTCTCAAGCATGAAAGGTTATGTTATCCCTAAATAAAAAATATATATATTTTTTCATATAAGATTTTTTCATTATAGATTTTTTGAACTGTAGCATTTTGTAGCATTTTGACATTAAGAAAGTATGTACTCTTTGACTATATATGTCTTTCTGTGATAAATTGATGAGGTGAAGTATCATTATACATGCCAGTCTTGAAAACATGAAACCTCTGCATATGGCTCTGTTGAGCAACCATAAGCAACACATCAGTTGGCCCAGTTTTTACTTCATGACAGCATTATACCTTAAAATGCACATCAGCTGACTAACTTTGGGATACCCAAACATGTTGCAAAATGTGGACAGTCCTTTAACATGGTATTACCATAGTAAAAAATCATCTGTAAATAATGAAGATTCACTTTATGCAGGGAAATCCCCATTGCATTGTGTAAGGCAATAAAAAGTAGAAGAGCAGACATAATCTGTGCAGGGCAAATGATTGCATCAGTAGTGCGCAGCTAATTATTAGACAATATAATGACTTTAATAAAATCGATCCAGTATATTGTAGTGTTATGTTTTCTTTTCTCAACACATGGGTGACAGTATAACAGATACAGCATTTAATGTAGTAGTCATATTATAGGAAGCTGACACAGTGGGCATGGATGATGTTTACCCTTCTAGGCTACAGCACACAAGATATTACTGTTCACAATGTTGGTTTGTTTTATTAATTGACCAGCATATCCTGAGAAAAGGCAGTGTATATAAACTAAACCTAGATCATATGAAAATTTGTGGGATATGACTCCTACTAGGTAGCAGGGATGACCCATCCATATTGAACCCAATGTCTGCACATTATTCTGCAAGTAGGTTTTTTGAATATTCCATCAGGCTACCTAGGTAAACTGTAGCATACCCAGTGAGTACTGGATACTGTCTAATCTGTATGTTATCATACAGAGTAACATTTATGATATTCTCCAATACCCCCAGGGATGCTGCATCACTATGCAGGTATTTAACAGTATTACATGTTTATCAGTGTTAGTTGGTATAACAGTATACACATGTGTGTCTATAATCAGTGTGAAAAAGAACTGTGTTATGCACATAGGAAGGGGGTATATTCAGTCTACTGCCATGTCATTGTAATGCAGAAGATATCATTATAAACATCTGGGCTAAACACTCTGGCAAATGTCCATGATATCAACATCTGGAAGATGAATGGCCTGTCCTGGGCATTTTCTTATGGCAGGATATGACATAACTGTCTTTTTAATAAGTATCCTGCTCTCACCCAGATGCATGCAAGTGGTTGTAAATAACATATCAGTGTTAGATGTAGTTATATTTATAGATATTCATATGTATACAAAACTTCTGTCTGCAGTGGATAACAGTGCAGTGCATAACAATGAATGTAGAATAAATTAGATCTGCTATGCAGAAACTCTACTTAGAGTACAAGTTTACAAATATCTTGTGAGTACAGTAAGCAGTAATGTCATCACTGTGCAGTTTACCAAAGGGAATTGTGAACACACAAATGAAGGATAATTTGTATTTGTACAGTAGATAGCGTGTTAGAAGTCCTTTTGTGAACTGTGCTTGCTGACAATGCAGTGCATCGCTGATGGTAAGATTATATGCATGCTCATGCTCAGTCAAGAATAGTGGACACTATTACACATTGCAAGCTTGTCAGAATTTTGTATAATACAAAATGGGGCATGACAACGTAAATGCAATTACAGAAACAATAGTGCAATTACACTGACAGCAGTGAACAACAGAGTCATAAGTGTGCCTATAACAGAAGTTTGCAATTACACACCATATTTACAATCGTGTGCACAGATGGAAGATGATGTTATTTGTCCAAGGGAGGCCTCTAACATGCTACTGACTCTCCTGAGATTGCCTCACAGATCTGGGAATAGAAGAGTGACTCCACATCACTGCCTGTACTGTTTACATTAAAATAGCATTTTTACACAGGCAAGTTCCCTGTACCACTCAATGTGAGGGGGTGCATTCCGCACTCCATTTACTTATACATACCACCACTCATGATGATCAATCTCGGGTAAAAGTTGAAATCCCAAATGCACCACAAAATCAATCTTCCAGGAAATCATGCTGCAGTTACACAACAGTAGACTTTCTATTACTGTTGATTAGTGAACAAGCCTGACTCTCATCTATGTATGCTGTAGCGTATGGACTCTTTACTACAGACATCTGAGGATCAGCAGTACAGCAAGTACAGGTGTGCACCTTCACAAACAAGGTATACAGATGTGAAGGGGAC
The DNA here is from genome assembly GCF_019279795.1 of Protopterus annectens. Lineage (NCBI taxonomy): Eukaryota > Metazoa > Chordata > Ceratodontiformes > Protopteridae > Protopterus > Protopterus annectens. The sequence goes on from NC_056737.1 coordinate 1,866,308,220, forward strand.
ACACAGGCATGTGCTATCAGACTGCACATGCCACCTAGCAGTAAGTGTTAATCTCTATAAACAGATACAATGTATGCTGGGACAGTGAGGAAGTGCAGATGGGTGTTTTATTATAGTTTATTCTGTACACTGTAATACAGATGACGCAGTTCTTAAGCTCCTCTTAGAAGAAAACAGTTGAAATTATTGTAGATGTCCAGCAAACAGAACAACTGCCTGAAACAGACAGATTTTTCCACGCAGTGCATGCCCTGTTTTCGGTTATGCAATTGCAGAGTATTTAAGTAAGCACAAACACAGTACAGTTTATTATCTTTGGATTTAGATTCCAAATACTGCTACTGGAGCTTTTCCATACCACCCAAATAACAGAAAAGGGTATCCTGCTGTAGATGTCTAGCAAAAGAGGCAAAAGCCTAAGAAGAGATCAGACTTACAAGGCAGAGCTCAAACTGTTTTCCTTACTACAATAAAACCAAAGCATTTGAGGACTGATCCCAGATACTTTCAGTGTTATTTAGCTAGATATTAATGTTCAGTGTCTAGAAAAGGAATGCATCTGCATAAGGGACACTGGGTCTTTGCTTGCATGTGGGCCATTTTTGTTGCTCATGTAGACTCATTCAAAATGTGCATTAGTCTCCTAAACCTGGATCACCTTATAATACTCTAGATCATAGGATCACAGGAGATTACTAGGCTAATTGCTCAGGGGCCCTGACAAGCCTAACCAAGAGCCTAACCAAGAGTTTATCCCCAGAAAAGAAACCACAATCAGCACCTGTTGCGCCTGTCAATGAGGGACACAGGTGGAACCCCTGAGACAAATTTGTGGTTGCCCATACACTCATCAAGGTTGCACTTGAAGAGGGTCAACGACGTGCTTTGCTTATAGGATCATATTGTAAACCTGTTACAATAATACTCAGAATCTGGAAGATGCAGTAGCTAACACACCATTCAGTATCTAAAGGCTCCTTCCTTTATGACCTGCACTATCCACTCAGCAGAAAGACTGATGGCTTGGAGCTGCTGCTTGCTTAACTGTGTACTAATACAGACCATGGTGCCCTGCATATTTTATCTCTGCTCTGATATTATGAAAAATTAGGGAGTTTGCTAAGATTTCATCTAGGTTTTGATGTTGAGAATCCTAAAACAGCCTTCCCTAGCATTGCCCAATCTTTTTCTTTTTTTCTTAATTTGCTGAATCCTCAGCTTTATTTATTTATGTTTTACTATAGTCCAGATGTTCTTCATTTTCTGCTATATGCTTTTTACATCTCCTTCTACAGACCATCAGCTTCCTGTCATGAGTCTCAACCCATTCATTCTCTGTCAGTAAGAAAATATCACTACTGACTCAGGTAACAGTCAACAGCTGAAAGTGATCATCCAGGCAGACATGAAGGCTATTTGTGCATTGATCAGCTATGGACCATATTTCTTCCTGTAGCTAGTCCCTTCTGCATAATCTGGATTAACAACCAACAGACCTGCAGGGGATAGACACTATCAACAACCACCTTTTCCTTGTCCAAGCCTCTACTACTGTTTAATGCAGCAGTGCTTTAAGCAGGGAGTTTGGGCTAGGTTCTTTAATGGTCTTCTGGACTGCATACCTACCCTATGGTCCAAGTCTTTGTAAGACACAAATCTATACAAATTGTGGAACTGAACCTGCAACATCCTAGGAAAGTGATGGAAGGCATGTGATATCCAAACACACTAAATCTACAGGGATTGTTTTCATAGTAGCACAAATGATCTGACTAGCAATTTTGCAGTAAACTAAGCTAAGGTCTTTACAGTAACACAGTAGTAAACATTCAGTGTCACCAGGTGTTGGCATGCAACCATGTGATTACTGTGACCCTTCTGGCAATCAGATTACAACTAAATAAACAGAGTGCTCTTCAGGAAGACATACATGTGCAATTCACTTAAAAAGAACCACTAAATAAAAGGGATGCCAAAAAGGCAGGTAAAAAAATAGAGACACTAAGTTGTTGAAACCTAGAAGCTCTTTATAGAAGCAGACAAGATAAACTAGGGAGTTTCCTACCAGGAAAGATAGACCTGTCCATAACCAGGCATAGAAATTATGTCAGGAAAAATGAAACATAACCACTATCAGAACTGAATTGCATGTAAAGATAGCTAATAACTAAAGGCATGCTTATAATAGGTGTACTAGAACAGTAAGCAGAAAAATGAAGAGACATATCTTTAAATAGCTCACACCCATACTGACAAAACATGCAGAACCAAATCACAAACTTGAACAGTTTAAAGATTTTTTTTTTATAAAATACAGGTTTTTGTGACTTAATGTTGGCTGTATCTGCCCTTTAATCCCTCTGTATATATGCCTGAAACCCAAGCAGTAGAACCTTGCTGGCTGTGGTGCTGCATTACAGTGTGAAAAGAACTGCATGTATCTCCTGCTGAGTGACAGATTCACTTCTCAGAGAAGGATCGCTAAAAGTCCGTTAATGCATGTCCTGTAGTTTGTATGTGACTGGAGTTTGTCACTGTACTCTCACTGGGGTAGACATCTGCTGGCTGAATTTTGATAAATGGGTTCCATCAATTAGATGGTTGGCAAATAATCACCCTACTTAGTACACGACTACAGCATTCTGATGTATGATGCTTTTCCTCCACAGTCCCTTAACTAAATGCTAACTGACAATAATAAATATCTTAGCTAAGAAAGTACATCACAGAATCTTAGCCTGTGGGCAATCTATTTCAGCAAAGGACTGGGAGTAAGTCACCATTAAATCTATGATTTAATCATTTTGTTGGAATCCTTTCAGTTAAATTTATGCAACCATTTGCATCTGTTTATATTTGTTCAATTTTTGTAAACTATACCTCCAAGGCCATTTGCCAAAATTGTTTTGTCATGTGATCTTTTTCCTCCTGCATTATGCCCACACCTATATATATATATATATATATATTTTTTTATTTATTAAAATAGCAGCTTGGAAAGCAAAGCACTCAGAATGCCTATGTACTGAAGAAGTGTGCAGGAATATAAAGTAGGCTTCTGGTTGTTTTCTTTAAACTGCACAATTTGTGGTGAAATCGGCCAAATAAAACACTGAATAATGTTATCAATAATAAAAATAAAACTGCAATGTAATCAATAAATATGACAACTCAGATCATATCTGACAGCATAATTGCAAGAGAGAGCAGTCTTCTGTAAAAATATTAAAACTAAGGTAACACAAAGTGTGAAATAAGTCTTTACTCCCACTGTGAAGCAGCCTTGGTGATACCTGAATGCAATGACTGGTAATATGGATCTGAAGTGTAAAATATTTGATAATTTTCGTGAAGCAGAGCACTAGAGAAAGTAAAACACAGTCAGTTTCATACATGTTTTTGTGCTACAGTTATTAATAAGCCATAACAAGACTGCATCTCTGTATTTGATTAAAAATATTTATACTGATCAAGGCTAGGAGTTGGTGTAATGGTTAAAGTGATTACTTCACAGATGCAAGGTGCAGCATTTGATTCTCACCTTTGAAAGAGAAAAAGAGAAATTTAATAGGCTTAAAATGGCCTACAAGGCCAGTTAGCCTAATACTTACATATGAACCTGTACTTTACAATTTTTATAAAACAACAAAAGCCTTTGGAATTACTGTGTCAGAAAAGTTTTGCCTATTAATTAATTGAAAATATTCTTCAAAATTTACCAAGGTTTCTAGTCCACAAAATCTACGTGAGATGGCGGAAGCCTGATTCATCATGTTGCATTACCACCTACCTTATTATCTAATTTAAGCAGAGAGCAAAAGTAACATTGGAACAGAAAACAATAAATTCTGAAACCACAATGGCAAAAAAAACAATGATATCTTGTTCTTATGTTCACAAAACTTTATTTATTTCACGATAAACAACAAATCAGGGACATCAAGAAGAATAAAGTTATAAGTACTGTAGTGGAACATTTTAACAAAGTATATTTAGGAGATAGTAGTAGTTTAAAAGTAACAGTTTTAGAGCAGGTTTTACAATATTTTGCCAGTAAGGAAATGCTTAAATACTTGTTTAGGAAAAAAGAATAGATTTTCATTATCAAATATAATACATTACAACCTAATGGGTTAAATAAGGAATGTAACTGGCAACGTTTTATTTAAGAATGTTTTAGCTTTAACAAAAAACTTTTTTCATCAATTTTAAATTAATTGGATGTTGCAACTGAATAATTGAATAATATTATGTATATAAAGGGAGGATTTGATGAACAGGTTTTTTACTCTGTAAAGGCTGATTTTGGCCGAGGCGCTAAGAGATTCTATGGTGATATTTGTGGTTTATCATGGAATAAATTTCATTTTGTGAACATACGAACAAGATATCATTGTTTTTTTGCCATTGTGGTTCCAGGATAATTTCAACTTTGTGGTTTTACAAGAAAACAATACATTGTTTGGGATAGTTATCTTTTGTAATTAATGTCACCTTCTAACATTACGATGGCTGAACTACAGAGTGTTCAAAAACAGCAATGAGCTTTAATCACAATCTTAGAAGACATGTTCTGTTTACTTATCTTTTGCTCAATTCCATCTCCACTTATACAATATTTTATCAGTTTCTGATATGTTTTCCTGAGGTTTCTTAAATTATGAAAGGGGATGATGTGAAGTTTCTTGGATGGCTATGTCAGGAGTTTGTCACCTCATCCACCGCTTCATTCAGAGGCATTAATTTCATTATTGGGGAGCTAGGATTTAGCAAAACTGTTCATTGTTTGAGAAATACTTAATTATATCATAATTCATATTCTTTATCAAGAAAACAATTACCTACCAGTTTAAGTAAAGTGCAAACAAGAGAATAGAGACATTGGTTAGTCAGCTGAAGAACCAAACTCAGATTCATAACAGATTCACTTCCTATATGCAAAGATTAGAGATTAGTTTAGGTCAGTAAATCTAAGTATCTAGGAGTATGGGAATGCAGGGGCGTGAAAGCCATGTGTGTATTTAATGATTGCATTTTACGATTTTGGATGGTTTCCAGCCTGAAATTTATCTTAAAAAGATTTGTATAACTTGTTGGGAAGTAAGATTGTTCCACATGCTGAGAAGTCACAAGTGATCCATAGAAAAGCAACATTAGAGAGATGAAATCTACCAAGACAATGAATTATTAAGTTAACTGAACTGAGACCTTCCCCAAAGTATATGCTTGGCACAAAATATCTTGAATTCTTTAGAGTCTTTGTATCATAAATATATGGATTTGCTGGTTAAGTTAGTGTGCTGACTGTGAATCCACAATGCACATCTGTGTGTGTGTGTGTGTGGGGGGGGGTCACTGCAGGACTTTGCAATTGATGAAGTGAAGACATTTTTACCATTTGTTGTAATGGAGGTAGGCCAAAGTGTTTTTCTTTCTGCAGCAAAGTATACACTTATGTGGATGCTGTGCATGCTGACCTCCTCAAAAATAGTGCTGACAGCAAAAAACACATCTTTTGATGACGTAATTTTTGTTGACAGAATACTGAAAAGCACATTTAAGAGACAATGGAAGAATGAATCATCAATTGTTTCTGTGCCCTACAGAAAAAAATATTGTGTTTTATACTTTTATATGCTTTAAGAACTGCAGTGGTGGTGCTGCGGTAGCGCTGTCACCTGACAGTAAGAAGTTATTCCGTTCGATTCTCAGCTAGAGCGTCTTCTGTCTGGAGACATGCGTGAATGGGCATACCTTCGTTGAAGGTTGTGCATCAGGGCTGGCAACTCAGCATGTAAAAATCTACTGCCAATCATTAGCGGACCGGAGTTCCGCTGTGGCGACCCCTAACCAGGAAAAGCCAAAAGACATAACAATACTTTTATATGCTTTAAGAGTCTCCTCAGATCCAGCTCTGATGGACCTTTTATGCATCCACAAAGCAAACAGCATCAGAACCATTAGATCCAAGGATTTACATTTTGCTTTTGACATAAATAAGACATGTTGGTGACACAAATGGATGTCTTAAAGGATCCTCATGTTCTGAAATGAGGTTCCCATACTTGTGAAGCAGAGTTCATTCCTAAATCTATTTAACTACAACCTGGAGCAATGGATGGAAAACTGAAAATTCACCCTGGATCTGGTCCCTATGTCTCTGATAGACTGAATCAGAAAGTAATGTCCAAACGAACATGCCTCCCACAAAATTACCTCGAGAAACTTCCTAACAAACATACCCCCCCATAATAAATATCCATGATACATAAGAACACAATTGGATTAGATTGCACGGCTATGCTTATAGCCTAGTCCTTCCCTCCCTCCCTCCCTATTGGTATCGTGTTCTTATACTTGGTGGCTTTGTAGTTGCCCGCCCCTACTGTAAATTTGATCTGGGACACTCCTCCCAGTCTAGTGTCTTTACCTCATTCTACCTAATCCAGGGAGAACATTTGAGAAGGCCAAACCACTTAGTTTCTGCTCCTCCTTTCCCCTTTCCACTTTACAAAAAAAAAAAAATCTAAGCTTGTTTTCTGCCTTTCCTGTAAGTAGTCTAGTCCAGATACAGATTTGCTGTATCCAGGACTGTTTGTAAACTTCTGAGCCCCCAAGCCTTTCAGTGTTGGAGGGAAGCCTTCTAGCTTAATTTTGTTTCTTAGAGCTAGCCATTTTTTTTAGTTTCAGCACTCACATTTGTTTATTTGAGCTCAGCACTTGTTCAGAACTCATTGTAAGCGCTAAATAAGCTACAAATTACCACAGCACTAAACTTTCCTCACTTGTCTAGAGGAAAACACTTTTTAGTACTTAATAAATAAGCACCTATCCAGGCATGTCTAAGGGTCAGCTCCCGGTGTTTCCTCCTGTCTACCGGATGAATCTGAGCATCTTGGAGCAATGCAGCAATTGCCTCATGTACACAAATAACCCTCTCCTCCCACCACCCAGCACTACAACCTGTGAGAGATGCACTTATATAGCCAAACTAGAAGCAAAACTCTCTTCACCCAAGACTGGACTAGACAGTCAAGAGGAGAAGGTAAACACATGCACCACACCACACTCATTACATAGTCCCTCAAAACCTACACCACCAAAACACACACATAGAAACACAAAACACACACCTATATTCATGGAGGCTATCAATAAAAATCTGCCCAAGCAACAGGGACCTCCAAAGCAGAAACTCAAGCAACCTCCACCCCCCAACACAACCCAAATGACACATAACCCACAAACTCAGTGTGCCATGCAACCACAGCCCATAAGGCATAACAATGTACCCAACACACTAGTCATAGGTGACTCTATAGTCAGGCACACTGATGTTCCACTCACCAGGCTAAACCAGGAGAAAGTTACTGTCAGCTGCCTGTCAGGTGCCCGGATCTGCCACAAAACGCACACACTCAGGTCACTCCACAACAAGTACAAATATGACTCTGTCATTGTCCTTGTTGGTGTGAATGACCTGAGACGTACCTCCCTGGACTACATGAAAAGAGACATGGAGGAGCTGTCTGATCTTGTAGCCCAGGCAGGTATGACCCTAGCCCTGAGTAGTATTCTGCCATCACCCAGAATGATACCACAGTACAAGGACAAAATGATTGACTTCAACAATTGGCTGGGATGACATGATCGACAAACCACGATGCTTTGCCAGAGATGGCCTGCAACTGTCACCCTTGGTATTCCAGATACTGGCTAAGGCTCTTGCCACCCCTATAGTGCCTTTTTTAGGCAAGGTTCAAATGACAAATTCACCACCATAACAGGTGCAAGCATGCACAATCTGAGAGTAATGCTACTCAATGCTAGAAGTCTAAACCTCAAAATGCACTCACTCGAGGCACTCCTTAAAATGGAGAACATCGACATCTGTGCAGTGACAGAGACCTGGTTCAAGGTTCCAGTGAGCACCACTGCATTACCAGGCTATAATTCATACCACACCTTTCGGCCACCTAACCTGCACCGAAACACTAAAGGCGGAGGCGTGTCCATATTCATTAAGGATATTCACACCTCCAGGCTAGTTGCTCAGCATAATGCATCTGAGATTATCCAAGTGCAACTAACTCTTAGAAAGACCGCAATCCAAATTGTAACTTGCTAGAGACTCACCACCCACCATGCCCCAGGATTCCCACTCCTCATTTCTTGATACACTGGAAAATATTAGGGTACAACCTAATACCCAAATAATGGGTGATTTCAACTACCCCACCATTAGCTGGGAAAACTCTTGTGCTCAATGTTTTCTGGAATTCATAAATTCTAATGCCTTGGATCAACTTATCCACACCCCCACTAGGGGCAGCAGTATCCTAGACCTGGTCATTACCAACATGGGCAACCGGTGTTCAACACCAGAGGTCAATTCCTTGTTGGTCAGATCCGACCACAAGCTAATCACCCTAGACATCCGCATCCTGCCCCCACCCCCCATTAGGGAAACCACTGTAAAAAATTTCACCAAAGCCAACTTCGCACTTCTTAAGTCAGAAGTGGCAAACTTCACGACACCCATGCTGATGGACAATAGAGGTACGACTGCTGAATCCTGCACAAATGCACTTTATAAGCACTTACACGAGTGCATGGATCACACAATCCCTATCAGAACCAAGATGCTATCCACCAAAAAAAGGAAGCCGATCTGGTGGTCCCCTCCCATAAACAAACTCTACAACAGAAGAAAGAAACTGTTGCAAGAGAGAGTAAAATCCCATGACTGGAGGAACTCCCTGGTCAGCCTCAGTAAGAAGCTGAGATCCCTCATAAAATCCTCCAAAGCTAGTTACAAAAACAAAATTGCCACTGATTCTAAAAACAACCACAAAGCATTCTATAGCTATGTCAAGAATCTCAATGGCAGTACTCAGATTTGCTCTGAGTTACAGCACAATGGCACTAAATGTACAGAACCAACTGATATTGCCAACATCCTGGCAGATAGGTTAACTGCTAACTTTACCCCCCTCTCATCACCTAAAGGACCCTTCATTATACTGGAAGAATGCAAAGTTCCTGTAATCACGGCTGCACAGGTAAAAAACACACTCTCCAAAGCCAAGAATACAGCATCCATGGGACCTGACAACATCCCAGGCTGCGTTCTACATGAACTACAGAATGAACTGACACCCCACCTAAGTACCATGTTCAATCATAGCCTCAACTCAGGCTTTGTGCCCACTGAATGGCGCACAGTGACGATTAGACAGTTATCTCACTCCACAAAGGGGGAGCCACCATGGACCCCGGGAACTACCACCCCATTAGCCTGATGAGCCTGGTCTGCAAGGCTATGGAACGTATCATCATGGAACTTATAAACAATGACATTGGTAATCTCCAAACTCTGGATCCCACCCAGTTTGGGTTTGTAAAAGGCAGATCATATCTCCTAAACCTGATAGACTTCTTTGAAGCAGTCACCAAAGCCGTAGATGAGGGTAAGGTTGTTGACACAGCCTATCTAGATCTCGCCAAGGCTTTTGACACCATCCCCCACTCTGGAATTATAGATAAACTCACTAAACTAGGTATAAATCCCTATTTCACGAGATGGGTTGCCAAATGGCTCACTGACAGAACCCACACTGTGAAAGTAACAGACTCCAAATCCAACTTCAGACCAGTGACAAGTGGAGTACCACAGGGTTCAGTCCTGGGTCCTCTCCTGTTTGGTATCTACTTCTCTGAAGTACAGGCTAACAGAGAAGGTCTTTGGCTAATGAAGTTCACAGATGACTGCAAACTTGGAACCATAATCAAAACTCCAAATGATGTGGACATCCTACAAAAAGGCCTCACTGAGACAGATGCCTGGTGTCAAAGCCATGGCCTCAAGCTCAATGCCAAAAAGTGCATTGTCATCTCTTTTGGTAAAAACTCTGTACCCATGAACTACCACATAAGCGGCAGTCTACTTAACACTGAAAGTGTGATAAGAGTACTTGGGACACAGGTGGACAGTAGTCGCTCCTTTGATAATCACATCGCCAGAGTAGTCAGGAAATCCTTCTACATGCACACCTCATCACAAAAGGTTTCTCATCCAGGAAAAAAGAGGTCATTGTTCCACTCTACTCGTCACTCATTAGACCCATTATAGAGTAGAATGCCCCTTTTGGTATGTACCTCACAAGACATCTACAACAACTGGAAAGGCTGCAGAAATACCTCACAAAGATGATTGCTGGCCTCAAACAGATGCCCTAAGCAGAACGTCTCAAAAAACTCCAGCTTTACTCCGTTGCATATTGCCTACTCCGAGGTGATCTCTGCCTAACATACAAAGCTATGTCAAACCCAGAGCTGTTGGACATGCTTCACTTAAAGAAATCCCAATCCCTCTAAGCTACACGCTCTAGGGACCTAAACCTTGTCATTACAATAAACAGAACATGCTGAAGGGATAGATTCCTGTCCCATAAACTTCCCATATTCTGGAACAAACTATCTGTTTATATCAAACAAAGCTCCTCATTAGCACTCTTCAAGAAAAATCTTGATGATTGGATGAGAGATAGGAAATTCACCCCGGGGATCACTTCTGTGGTTCTGTTCGACAAGGGCACAGGAAAATAATTTTCTTGGGTGGTGAAAGCCAGGGTACCTTTTGGCTAGGCTTATATAGGCCCTAGGGCCAATCGCCTAGTACTTACCTATGAACCTATGAACCTATGCCTGCATTGGGGAACTTAAATTAAAATATTTGTATTGAAACACTAGGAGATTCCTTAAGCTTGAATGGTGAAAGAAGCATTCCACATCTGTATAAATGATGTTTTCCATGAAATAACCCTTATATAGCTAATAAAAGCTATATGTGTGATTACATTGCTTACTGGCACTCTCTCACCATCTCAGCCACCATTACAAAGATTGCAATAATTTCATATTTCCGAGGGATGTTTTTATAGTAGCATAATATTCTGCAGACTAAACCATGCCATAAGCTAAGAAAAAGATTTATTTTTTATCTTATAACAAAAGTAGTGACTTTGTGATATGCAGTGGTTGTTATTTATGCTATTTCATGTCATATCAAGGTATTTATAATGGTAAAGAAAAGTCAGAGAATATTCTTCTCATAAAATATCAGGAAATTTGCCCTTTTTAATGTATTTCACAAGACATCTGTTCAGATCAGGAATATTGTTTACAAATATTTTCAAGTAGTAACCCTTACCTTGACTGCCTCAGTTTGCTTTGCCTTACTTGAAGTTCACCCTAAGAAACATATATATGTCCTATTTGCCATGGATCTCTGAAGATAGACAATAACATGAAATTAAGTCTACAAGCATGGCTTACTGTTACACCCAGATATACTGTTCTTTTCTGTATATTATTTTGTTGAAGTTCTTATCTTCAAAAAATATATTTTATGAACTTTAGCTTTGAATTTCCTACAAAATGGCACAGGTGGCTGCAGAAGAAATTTCTAGTGTTCTCCCTAATTTCTCTTTCTCTCCCGCTCCCCTTACATAGAGGACAGGGAAATTGGCTGTGATGTGGTAGGTATTTCCTATGTAACCTATTGCACTAGCTAAAATGTATCCAAGGATCAATGGGAACCATTCTAGTTTAATTTAATTGTAAAACATGAATGACTGGATATAAGGTGTAATGTGCCCAATGTATCAGATAATCAGTTCCCAGGCTGTATGAAGAGAAGAAGAAAATGCATTTTATTTAAGAATCAATAAACAAAACATGTTCATATGGACTCATAGAAATGAATGATGGTATATTATCTGTTTGAGGGTTGTGGAACAGAAGTGGATGATGGAAACCACATTGTTCATGTGTTTTTTATTTGGAAGGAGTACTTATCTTGGCCATTAGGTAAGGATATTCAGACAGATCATACAAGACAGTGAATGACAACTGGCTAACTGTCCTTCTTGTGCAGCCAGTTAGAACTGCACTATTACTTCACACAAAGTGCATGGTACAATATACAGTTTTATTTTCAGACCTCATTTTAATGCAGTTTAACTTATCATGGTGGGATCACTTTATTTAAAAAAGGCATTGTATTGCAATTGTATACTTAAACCTACTTTTGCCACTCAAGCTAGATCTCTCAGTTTAGTCATACAATCATGTCTAACTTAAAGTACAGCTACTTTGTATGCCAGATTTTGAAGTACATAATGGTGGGGAACAAGTCTAGATTTAACTGTCTGTGACTTGCAGATTTGCAAAGTGACAGTGAGAGGCTCATATAACTATGTTCTAAGCTTAGTGATCTACAATAAGGCAGGTATTTATCCATGGAGGGGGACCCTTTTAACACATCACCTGTGATAACACCAAAGGAGACCACCCCAAATAAGTAGGAACTCTTCACCAACTGATGAAGCTCTGTGGTTTTCAAGACTGCAGGCAAGTACAATTATATAACCAAATAGTGCAGGAAAGTAATAGATACCATACCTTGAGCACATGGCCTCTGAATCGTAATCGCTGATGTTCACGTAAAAGAAAGTTGTCATAACTATAAACTTTCTTAACTGCACTTTCAGTTAGTATGCCAGATAACTTTCATAATTTTTAACTTACATTGTAATTAGGTCAAGAGACTCTGAACTGATGCAGCTTCTTTTAGTCCATTCATATTTTTCCTGTTTGATATATAGTTGTCAGTATGACCCTTCAAAGTCATTAATATTTTCACACTCAAACTCTTGATTTCACTGGGAAGTCTGTTCCACACTTTTGGAATTGTTTGTGAAAGAAATGAGTGTTTTATCTTTGTTTTATTTACTGCTAGTTTAAATAATAAGCACTTCATAGGTTCATAGGTTGGTACTCGGCTATTGGGCCTAGGGCCTATACAAGACTAGTCATAACAATTCCCTGGATATTTCTTCCCACAATGTTTACTTTCCTGGACCCCTGTCTTGCAGGGCAACTGACATGAGTCCTGGGGTGAATTTCCTATCTCCCATCCAATTGTCAAGGTTCCTTTTGAAGAGGGCCAAGGAGGCGCTCTGCTTGACATGTATGGGCAGTCTATTCCAGAGTCTAGGGAGTCTCTGGGTCAGGAACCTATCCCTCCAGCATGTTTTGTTCATTGTGATGACAAGGTTTAAATCCCTGGAGCATGTGTCTCTGAGGGACTGGGATTTCTTTAACTGTAGCATGTCCAACAGCTCTGGGTTTGACATGGCCTTGTATGTTAAGCAGAGATCGTCTCTGAGTAGACAATATGCCACAGAGTATAGCTGGAGTTTTTTTTAGATGGTCAGCATGGGCATCTGCTTTAGGCCTGTGATTCTTTTAGTGAGATATTTCTGCAGCATTTCCAGCTGTTGCAGATGTCTTGTGAGGTACATACCAAATGAGGCGTTGTACTCTATAATGGGTCTAATGAGGCATGAGTACAGTGGGATAATGACCTCCTTTTTTCTGGATGAAAAGCCCTTAGTAATGAGATGTGCCACATAGAAGGATTTCCTGACTGTTGTGGCGATGTGGTTATCGAAGGTGAGACCACTGTCCACTGTGTCCCTAAGTCTCTCATCACACTTTCAGTGCTTAGTGTACTGCCACCTATGTGGTAATTCATGGTATATGGTTTTTCACAAAGGGGATAACTATACATTTCTTGGCATTAAAATTGAGCCCATGGCTCTGGCACCAAGCATCTGTTTCTGTAAGGCCGTTTTGTAGAATATCCACATCATTTGGGGATTCAATAATGGCTCCCAGTTTGCAGTCATCTGTGAACTTTGTTAGCCAGAGTCCCTTACTGTTGGCCTGTACTTCAGAGAAGTAGATGCCAAACAAGAGCGGTCCCAGGACTGAACCCTGAGGTACTCCACTTGTCACTTGTCTGGAGATGGATTTGGAGTTGGCTACTTTTATAGTCTGGGTTCTGTCAGTAAGCCAGTTGGCAACTCATCGAGTGATGTAGGGATTTATGCCCAGCTTAGTATGATTCCAGAGTGGGGGATGGTGTTGAAGGCCTTGGTGAGGTCCAGATATGCTGTGTGGACCACCTTACTCTCATCCAAAGCTTTGGAAACTGATTCGAAGAAGTCAATCAGGTTCAGGAGTCAAGATCAGCCCTTCACGAACCCACTCTGAGTGGGGTCCAGTGTTTGATGGTTGCCAATGTCTTTGTTTATAATTTTTTTAATAATGCGTTCCATGCCCTTGCAGATTAGGCACATCAGACTGATGGGACGGTAGTTCCCTGGATCCAAGGTGGATCCCCCCTTGTGGAGTGGGATAACTGTAGCTGTGCACCACTCAGTGGGCATGAAGCCTGAGGTGAGGCTATGATTAAACATGACACTTAGGTCAGGTGCCAGTTCATTTTGTAGTTCATGTAGTACACAGCTCGGGATGTCATCTGGTCCCATGGATGCTATATCCTTATATTTGGAGAGTGCGGTTTCTACCTGTGTGGCCATGATTAATGGAATTTGGCAATCTTTTGGTATTGATATGGGTCTTTTAGGGGGTGAGAGGGGGGTGAAGTTGGCACTAAATTGATCTGCCAGGATACTGGCAATATCCTTGGGATCAGCATATTTAATGCCATTCTGTTGTAGCTCAGAGCAGATCTGAGCATTGCCATTTAGATGTTTGACATAACTATATAATTCTTTGTGGTTGTCTTTGGAATCTTTGGCAATTTTATTTTCATAACTAGGTTTGGAGGATTTTATGAGGGATCTCAACTTCTTACTGATGCTGGCAAGGGAGTTTTTTGCATCCTGGGATTTTCCTCTTTTCTGCAACAGTTTCTTCCTTCTGTTGTATAGTTTGTTTAGGGAAGGGGACCACCAGATTGGCTTCCTTTTTCTGAAGGAGAGCATCTTGGTTCTATTTGGGATGGCACAATTCATGCATGAGTGGATGTGCTTGTACAGTGCCTTAGTGTAGGATTCAGCAGTAGAACTTTCAGATCCCGTCTGCATGGGTATCATGAAGTTTGTCACTTCTGACTTGAGTACATTGAAGTTGGCTTTGGAGAAGTTTTTTTACAGATGTTTCCTTACTGGGGGTGGGGGGGGGTGGGATGTGGATGTCAAGGGTGATTTGCTTATGGTCAGACCTGACCAATGAGGGGGTGACCACTGGTGTGGAGCATCTATCTCCCATGTTGGTTAATTGGAGATCCTGGTGGGACAATGGATTAGTTGATCCAGGGTGTTGGAATTTATGAATTCCAAGAACCGTTGGGAAAAGGTGTTGGTACCCGAGTAGTTTCCCCAGTTAATGGCAGGGTAGTCTAAATCACCCAGTATTAGGGTGTTTGGTTGTATCTTAATATTTTCCAGTATGTTTAGAAAGGTGTAGTGAGAATCTTGGGGCATGGTGAGGGATCTGTAGCAAGCTACAGTTTGGATTGCAGTCTTACCTAGTGTTAGTTGCACCTGGAGAATTTCAGATGCATTGTGTTGGGCAACTAGCCAGGAGGTGTGAATATCCTTGGTGAATATGGACACTCCTCCACCTTTAGTGTTCCGGTCTTGGTTTGGTGGCCAAAAAGTGTGGTAAGAGTTGTAGCCCTGTATTGCAGGGGTGCTCTCTGGACCCTTGAACCAGATCACAGTTACTGCACAGATATCGATGTTCTCCATTTTTAGGAGTGCCTCGAGAGAGTGCATTTTGAGGTTTATACTTCTTGCATTGAGTAGCATTACCTTCAGATTTTGCATGCTTGTATCTGTTACGGTGGTGGTTTTGTCCTTTGAACCTTGCCTAAAAAAGGCACTATAGGGGTGGCAAGAGCTTTAGCCAGTAACCTGAATCCCAGAGGTGACAGGTACAGACCATCTCTGGCAAAGCATCGTGGTTTGTCGATCATGTCTTCCCAGGCAGACAGATACTGGATCCCCTTTGAATGACACCAGAAGCTTAGCCAATTGTTGAAGTCAATCATTTTGTCCTTATACTGTGGTATCATTCTTGGCGAAGGCAGCATGCTACTCAGGGCTAGGGTCATACCTGCCTGAGCCACATGATCTCAGAGCTCTTCCATGCCTCTTTTCATGTAGTCCAGGGAGGTACGTCTCAAGTCATTCACTCCAACATGGACAACACAGAGTTGTATTTGTACTTGTTGTGGAGTGACTTGAGTGCATGCATTATCTGGTGGAACCCGGCACCTGGCCGGCCGCTAACTGTAATTTTCTCCTTGTTCAGCCTGGTGAGTGGGACATCAGTGTGCCTGACTATAGAGTCACCTATGACTAAAGTGTTGGGTACATTGTCTTGCCTTAGGGGCTGTTGTTGGGTGGCACAGCGGTGTTTTGAGCTATGTGTCACTTTGGTTGTGACTGGTGTTTGTTTGCATTTCAGCTTCTGAGGTCCTTGTTGCTTGGGCAGGTTAATGTTAAGGGCCTCCGCATATGTGGGTTTAGTGTTGCTATGTGTAGGTGTTGATTGTGTGGGTTTTGAATGGCTATGTGTTGCTTGAGGTGTATTGCAGGTGTTAACCTTCTCCTCTTGACTGTCTAGCACAATCTTGGCTGGAGAGAGCTTTGCTTCCATTTTGGCTATGTAAGTGCATCTCTCGCAGGTTGTAGTGTTGGGTGTTAGGAGGAGAAGGTTGTCTGTGTACATGAGGCAATTGCTGCATTGCCCCAGTATGCCCAGATTCACCAGGTGGAGAGGAGAACTCACCGGAAGCTGACCCTTGGACATGCCTGTTAAGGTGCTTTTTCTGTAAAGTACAAGATCTGTTTTCCTTTACCTTTGCAAGGTACTTTGCAGTTATAGGCTGTTTATTGCCTATGATTAATTTCTCCTTATTGACAAGGAGAGTTGAGTACTTGTATAAGTTTCAGGCTTCCTAGTGATTTCCAGCAGGTTCTAGAGCAAGTGCTAGTCACAGGAGTTCAGATTTTAGTGCTTCTACTGAGAAATCAGCTAGTTCCAAGGGAAAATTTGAAGACCAGACTTTCTGACACCTGGAATAGTTTAACCGTAGCCCCGCGGTGCTGCATGATGCAAAAAAAAAGTGCAAACGCACGCGTTTTTAAGCCAGAAAGTTGAAAGGGATAGAAATCAGCCCAAAAAGGCTAATAAAACTACAATTTCAGAGCTGGAAACCACTCCTCTAGTGTTAGATAGGCAGTACAATCTTCACCACTCCCACTGGTAAGCAGTTGGACTTCCCTCTACTACAGCAAGGTCTGGATAGCTCTGAACACAGAAAATAAAGTCCTAAGACAAGCAAAGCCTGGGATCTGGACTGAACTGGCTAGGAAAGGTGGGAAATGAGCAAACAAGATAGTATTTTTTTTTTTTTGTTAAAACAGGCTAAACAATGCAATAATACAGTAAATAAACACAGAAAAGGCTAACACACTTGAGTGTGTAGCCCTAAACAGTAAATGCAATTAAAATTCTACAAAATTAGCAATTTAAAACTTTTTAAATGAAGCAAGGCAAGTGCACAACTGAAAAACGATTTAAGAGGCAGTAATACAGTAGAATAAGTAGCTAGTCTACATATACAGAGAAGTCTATATATACAGAAAAGCAGCTAAAACACACAAACAATTCAGATGCAGTGCAACCTAGAGCACTTGAGTTGTAGCAATATTAAGGCAAATACCGTTTTAATAAATGCACTAAAATATACTCTATATTTCCAAAATGTTTGAGAAGCACAGTCAGAACACAAGGACATTCAGTCATTTTTTTTTTTTAAAGAAGGGGAGAAAGGAGGAACAGAAGGAAAGAAACTAAGTGGTTTGGCCTTCTCAGATGTTCTTTCTGTATTAGATAGAATGAGCTAATGACACTAGACTGGGAGGAGTGTCCCAGATCAAATTTACAGTAGGGGTGAGCAACTGCAAAGCCACCAAGTATAACAACAAGACACCAACAAGGAGGGGGTGGGGACCAAAATTAAAGCTATTAGCCTACACTCTTTTAGACAGTAAACACTACAGAAATATTTCTCACAGCAGTGAGCCACAAAATGAAAGTTTTTAAACAGATAAAGGAGCAAGGAAACTCTACAAAATGCTTTTAACTACAAACAAATCAGTTACCTGTGCAGATTAGTTAATAGCAATAAAATACAGTAAAAAGTATACAGCAGGCAATAATTGCTAGAAGCAATAACCAGTATAAATAAGCCAAAAAAAAACAGGATACTTAATGTTATACATCTCCGATCAGAGTTGTAGTCAATGCCCCTCCTCCACTCTGCTCAGTGTGTAGTCTTATGAAAAAGTATATCTAAGATTAGGCCAAGTTCATTCCGTATGATAATTTACAGATAGTCCTAAAGGCAATATACCTCTTAATTTTTAAGCACCTATAAATTATACTAAACAAGTTTAATTTCTTCAGTTCCTGGAAATAATCCATTTTTTATATTCATTTATCTTTTTAGTAAACCATTACTGTACACATTGTGCTTTTAATAGGGTCATATCTTATCTTTACTCTATCACTCCAATGTGAATGCCAGAACTGTCACAAATCCCATGCAGAGATGCCAAGAACTCCTCCTCCTCCTTCTCTGCCAGTAGTGTTTCAGTCAGTGGTCCACCTTCAATGGCCTTCTGCTTCTGTGACAGGTGGGCATTTCAAGTTCTTGCAGTATTCAGCATATTAGAAGCCCATCATCTGTCCTGATCGTAGGCTCTGTTTTGACAGGTAACAGTATTTTTGCCAGTGATCACATTCTTCTATGCATGCTGATGGTAGGTCTGGTCAGAACTTCCATGACTGATCATCCAACAACTATTGAGATGGAAGTTCTGAATCAGAATCTCTATTTCAGTATGGAAGAATTTGAACTGCCTCTGCTTTCCACATAGGTGTATGAATATTGGAAATTAAACAGAAAATATGTGAGAATTTTTATGGTTATACCTGACATAGCCCTACACAGCTACAAAAATGTATGTGGCACTGGTGGCAAAAAACATGTACCATTCAAACACATAAGGGTGGCTTCACAGATTTAAATATGATATCCCTGAAAAGGGGTGATTTATATATGATCAGGGTATTTAAAAACATGACGCAGGATTTGGCAAACACCCTGGAAGGTGAAATGGGGTATACACTTGTCTTTATGCAGCATTACTGTTGGCATCTGCAGGTGGTTTACCATCACAGTCTTGAAGCCTGCAGTCTTGAAACCCACAGTCTTGAAACCCATAATCCTCTGACCATAATACCTTATCCTAGTACCACTATGAAACCAGGAACTAGCACTAACATGGATCTTGAAAGGGTGTGGACCCAGGAATGAGTGCTAACATGGGTCCTGCAGGGGGGCTAATCTAGGAGTTTAATATTGTGGTTTTCAGAATTTGGTCTTTTGATGTTATGGTTACAGGATTATAGTTGCCAAGTTTGTGGTAGTAAAACTCTGTAGGTAAATAGGTCCTGTAGTCAAACGTACGGCATCAGAATGTACACATAAGTCAGTGAATATGGGTATGTGTGCAAGCCATGCCAACCCCAATACCACCCCTTGAATAGATTTTTTTTTTAATTGAAGCTCTTTACCACTCTGCCCTAACAGACTGCTACAGCTACTTGCTAAAATGTAGATAGTGATATAGATACAGAAAAAGTAGATAAAGGTAGTGAGTCTAAACAAGTTCCAGAGGAAATTTCACAGAGGTTTACTGGTAAGAGGTTATTCCAATGATCATCCAGTTTCATCCCCTTATAAATTACATCTGCAAGGAAAGAAATAATTTACAATTTACTTTAAAAAGAAGAAAGTTGAAGAAATTTGACTATTTTGAACAAAATAAATATGTGTATTTTGTGACTGGGTATGCCCATTTATGTGAGGGGTGCCTAGAAATTTAAACACAATTGCTGTATTATAAATTCAGTCGAAGTTTTGGCTAAGCTTTATTTGGAAATGTCATATAGAAATTCTCCTAGTATAGCAGATAACATCGCTAAAACATGTTTTTTTTAGAAAATGATGATAATGCATCTAGCTGTAAGGGATCTTCAATTTGCGTACATACTGATTGACATTTAGGCATATAAACAAATGGTCAATTTTTAAAATTTCATTCTAACAAGAACTCAGGAGGTAGTTAATTATGATCTGGTACTTCTATGTGGTAAATGCTACATCAGACAAACAGGGAAACAATTTAGACAGTCCAAGAGTACTTAAAAGATATTAAGAATAACACTTATACGTCCAGTTAATGAAATGTGTAATAGTGTTCCAGCATTTTTAACACACTTTATTCTGTCTGTCAGAAGTCAGAGTTATTTATCAATGAATGTTACAGATATTTTTGTAAAAATGGAAACTCATAATCCTCTGACCATAATTTATGTGTTTGGTGCATTATAACCTAAAGGGTTGAATAATGACTTAATTAGGAAGTACTTATTAATAATTGTAGTGTTAATTGGGTAAAACTGGTGAGTTGATTGAATATTATTAAGTGATTGGTCAATATTTAAATAAGGTAGAAATGAAGTGAATTTACAAATCGATGAATGCATAAGCCAAGGCTCTCGTTTGCATGATTATTTATAATAAAAGTTTAATTTGATGATCTATGGGACGCCAGCTGAAATATTTATTTTATAAGTATTTACATTTGCAATTTTCCTGTAGGAGGAAAGGTGATTAAGAAGTTCTTTGTCTGAGATATATTTGGCTAGCTGCTTATAAGCTAGTTTTTGTAGTACTTTATATCAGGTTGGGAGTATTGAGATGGGGTTGTAGTCTGCATATGCTTGATTTATTTCAGGGACTGCCTTAATGATGGCACCTTTAAACATTCTGGGGAAGGTATTGTAGCAGAAGCAAAGGCTGTAGATATGTTTAAGTGGGAGTCAGATATGTTCTGTTCAGGCTTTAATATACCATGGCAGTAGGTAATCTGAGCCTGGTGGGCTGTCACTGGTGATTTTATTGGTCATGTTTTCTACTAAAATTTTAGCAATAGTGTTGAAATAGAATAATGGTTTAAATTTAGGTGGACTGCAGTGTAGTATTGTGCTATGTGGGAAGAGGATTGAATTAGTGATGGAAGTTGGGGGAATGAGAGGATTGTGGGGGTACCATATTATTTGATTAATTTAGGTCCAGGATGTTTTGGTTGTTTAGTAATGGAAGATTGATGGAGATCTATATGGCTTTCTTGTCTCCTGAACCATTTTTGGATAGATTGTGCAGTATAATGAGTTTTTGTTAGTTTTGGGAATGTTGTCCTGTTTCCATTGTTTCTAGACTTAATCCCTAAGATTTAGTATGTTTAGTTCTTTGGTTAGTCATCTTTTTTGGTTTGTCTTGAGCAGACTGCTAATGAGGAATAACAGTATATTATGTGCAGACAGGACAATATCATTTCCCATACATACTTTCCTTTCAGTGATAGCTGCTGCTTGTAGAAGCACTTCTTAGGAGTTTCCAAAAGTGTTCAGCTTTTTGCTATGATGCAGTTTTCCGTCACTCGCTGAGGTCTGTGGCAGGTGCAGAAGGTTACATCTCACAGTTTTGAAGCTTCTAGAATGGTCTGTATGCCGATGAGGTGCAATCTCATAACTAGTCCAGATTATCAGGTTTTTCCTCTTTTTGGCAAATGCTCACCTAATTGTAATTGCATGGGTACCAGCAAAGCACAATGAACATGCTTAAGTGGGTCAATGATCCCAGGAAGGATTTGAGGAAATATAATTTACTTTCTTAGCCTGTAGAGGTACTAAAGGGTAAAACTGCTATGAGAATCAGTTACAGTGAAGCTTGTAAACATTTTCCGTGACAGTATTCACACCCTAGCACCATCATGTCATACTATCTATTTGCACACTTAGCAATGGTAGCACCATAACAGATTTCAGTAAATAACTGCCCAGTGTTATGCGTCACATGCCAACACCAGTGTGTTGACCAGAGGGCAACCATAGTTCTCTGGAATGTGAAATGGGGAATGGCTATGTCTTCCAAGGGCACTAATGTTGGCATTGCTCCCAGATAGTGCAGCAGGAAAATTAAGCTTTCTCTCTCTTTTCTTGCTGCATAGAGACCACCCAGAACACCTTAACAAGGAATTCTATGAGGATGGCCAAACATTCATAATTAGCACACACTGTGTAAATCAAAGTATATGTGTTGTTTGAGGGGTTATTGTATGTGTAAATAGAGGGGACATGTTTAGATAGGTGTCCTGGATGGTTGACTAATATGGTGTGAAGTTTGGGAGGGGGAGTTTCATTTGTGGGGTTTGTGTTGATTGCCTGTATTTGGTGATGGTTATGTGCTCATCATATTTCTCATACTTTGTTCTGACATCTGCCTCTGCTGGTCATGCTTTCCTCTAACATATATGTTTGCCTTGCTGCAGCCATACTTTTTGGGCTACAGCATAAGACTTCCATATATCATGTTTGCAGGGGATCCATGGGGCCAGTAGCTCATACACATGCCAGGGCATTTGCCATATAATAGTCCCATGTTGATAAGGTATCATTCACACTTTCACATACAATCACAGCAGTGAAAACTGTAAAACTGCACATCTGCCTGCCATCCTAGAGTAGTGTTTTGGGATAATACATATAGGCAGGACTACTTGAAGTGTCTTAGATATATATATATATATATATATATATATATATATATATATATATATATATATATATATATATATATATATATATTACCTGTTGCACATTTGAGTAGCAATCTGATAGGTCTTATGCCACATAAATAACAGTAGCATCTATATTTTTGTTTCTTACTTTCCTACTCTGTCACTATCATTATTTAATGTATTTGATTTTATGGTTGTCTTTTTAAATCTGTTTATGTTTTCACTTTCTGCAACATCTGCCATGGCTGTGCCAGTGGTGTGATCCATGTCCCCACTCTAGCCATCAGAGTTGGTCTTCCTCTACCAGCAATCCACCTGATTTAAAGCCTGCCTACCAGTGTGTGCAACAAGGCAGCCTAATTGCATTACCTATGGTCTTTGGCATTTGCTCACCAGAGGAAAGTGTTGTTGTTTCCTCCACTGGCAATGCCAACCTTTCACAGATTGTCATGTGGTGAGAGTTGTCAAAGGTGGCAGATGAGTTGGTGGAATGAAGGCAAAGAGCCTGTATTGGTCCACTGCACAGTGTCCACAGATGACTCTATCAGTTACATCATTGTCTGGCTTTGCCTTCAGCACATCAGGAGGACACCAGTGTGGAGGATGGTCAGAGTGCTGACTGACCTCTAGCCAGGATTTGCTCAAGGAGTGTGGAAACAGTAGGGTTATATCCTCCCTTTTGCACGTCCTGGTGTTTCCTTTCTTGTGTGTCACCTCCCTCCACTGTTTGTGTCAAATACTCCCAATTTTCAATGTCCTCCCTTTGTCTCCATGTCAGAGTAAGCACCTCCCCTGTTGTCTTTACCTGTATTGTGTGTTTGCTTGTATGGCCTTCCTTCCAGATCTCTATCCTTTCACTTCCTTCATTATCCTTACATTTTTTTGCCATCTTTCCTCCTCTAAAGTAAAATGCACCCACCCCACGAAAAAGCTGTTTGCTTGATGCAGGTTTCATTGCTTTCTTTGCTCTTATTCCTACTTTGCTATAAACAGTTTCCCATCTCATTTAAAGTAATAAAAACAGATTTAAGCATTGCCACAGTCAGTTTACTGTGGCTTTCAGTCATTTTCATATGTAGAGCAAGTACATGCACTTCAGAAATATGCCTGCTATTTGCTAATTACTTCCACTCACGTAATTGTTGGTAACAATTAAAGGAAAACAACCTCTCTCCCCTAAGCCTGTAACTTCTGCTGCTGTTTTTTTTTCCCTGTAGTCATTAGCAGCTTGAGCTGTGCGATTCCAGCTAACTAACTTGACAATTATCTTTGGGCTACGTGTCACTATACGGCATACCTACAGTAACATCAGTCTGATTGTTAAAGGCACATTTTTGACTTTAGCACATTTCAGACTTGCAGGGACTGAACTTACCAAAGATAAGCTTCTCTTTAAGGAAATAGCTTACTATTGTCGCTTCGTTATGATTCTTCTTCTTATTTCTTCAAAAATGTTTCTCTACTCATTCGTTAACATTTCTTTGCTTCTGTTAAAACGTATCTGTTCAAATTTAAAATATATTTTCCACTTTCTCTAATGCATTTCCTCCTACTTCATATGCCTACCAAATCCTTTACTTTTATTTCTATTAAACTCTAATCCTACATCTTGCAAAAAACCTTTTAAGAGACATCGAACATCCTGTAATGACTTATCCAATAACACAAGAAATATGTCATTGATCTAAATAAACAGAAGTGGAGTAGCACTTTATTCCACAATTACCCCACCCCACACTTCTGTATAATTCTTTTCCTTTTCCACAATTCCCCCATGGCCACTCTTTTTTTTTTTAGTACAGTTCTTATCCTCTTTCCTACCACACTAATTTGAAAGTCAAATAGTGAACGTAATGTACTCCATTGTTGAACGCTTACTTATTTTCATTGTGCTCGCTAAAACAAATTAGCTGATTGTAGTACATGTCTAGTGTCATAAATTTCTTTGATAAGTTCTTAAAAGAAAATATTTAACAGAAATGCATATGCAATTTTATTAAATGTTTTGTTAATATCTATCATAACCAGGTAACTTTCTCTCCTGTTTGGTACTAACTGAGTCATGCCTCTCTTAATAACAATCAACCGTACTTATGTATTATTGCAACCAGGAGACAAGAGTTTCATTGTTCACTGTCTCAGGGTTGGTTCCCATACTTCAAAATAATAATAAACTCAGCAAATATGTAAGTACCAAAAATTGTGAATACTCAGATAACTATTAGGTGGATGTGGACAATCAATATATAAACAGTGGTGCTGCGATTATCACTGACACCATCGAGAATATCTCAACTGTCGCTCTTGCTTCCATGGTAAATGACTTACTTCAAAAAGCAGCGAAGGTCCTGTGCTTTGGACACTGTAGCTTCCATCCTGGATGTCAGCTAAACTCACCCTTAAGGGTTACACGTGGAGCCACAAATTCTACTAAGCCCCTTAAGTTTTCCTCCATATAGCTCCTCTGACAGAAGGCCCATTTCATGTTGGTACCGGTGGGAGGCACCGGCGAGTTCAACAGCCCTCACAGGACTATTGACGTGCTCTCTGTGACTTGACAAAATGTTTAGTTAATATGTGAACAGCCACTTTGAAGGATGGACATCTGAAGTTTTCCTCTTTGCATTACCCAAGCTAGACTACTTTATCTAGGTGAAATGTATTGGTAAGTGAGTTCCTTGTAAACTGTGCACTTCATCCCTACAGTCTTTCCACTAAAAAATCATTATGCTTAAATGGCAGGGCATATTAATGTACCAATTGCCAAAGCAAACATTTCCAAAATTTAAAAATACAAGATGAGTTTGCTGACTTTATTATTATTTTGAAGTGTCGGAACCAATTCTGAAACAGTGAATGATGAAACATTTGTGCTGAAATACTTGACTCCTGGTTGCAATAATACATAAGTACCCAAACAACTCCTGGATACTTCTGCTTTCACTATCTAATAAAATTCTAGTTCTACATCATTTTATATTACCTCAATGAAAAGTTGTATGGGGAGTGATAGGGTTCGCACATGGAAATTGTTTTTACGGACAGATTCAGAAGAAGGAATCGGAAATGAGCAATAAAAATGCAAAAGATAGAGGAAAACGTAAAAAAAAGTAAACATTAGAAAGGAGAAAGATTAAGATGAAAATAAAATAGCCCAGTAATATCTTAGTAAAAATTATATACACCATATCACTAATACTGCTGTCCAATTTTTCATGTTTTCCTTCTGTTTTCCCTTTCACAAGAACTTCATTATAGGTCCATAGGTTCATAGGTAGGTACTAGGCTATTGGCCCTAGGGCCTATATAAACCTAGCCAAAAAGGTACCCTGGCTTTTGCCACCCAAGAAAATTATTTTCCTGTGCTCCTGTCGAGCAGAGCTACAGAGGTGATCCCCGGGGTGAATTTCCTATTTCCCATCCAATCATCAAGATTTTTCTTGAAGAATGCTAATGAAGAGCTTTGTTTGATATAGACAGGTAGTCTGTTCCAGAGTATGAGAAGTCTCTGGGACAGGAATCTATCCCTCCAGCATGTTCTGTTTATTGTGGTGACAAGGTTTAGGTCCCTAGAGCGTGTAGCTCAGAGGGATTGGGATTTCTTTAAGTAAAGCATGTCCAACAGCTTTGAGTTTGACATAGCTTTGTATGTTAGGCAGAGATCGCCTCTGAGTAGGCGATATGCGACAGATTAAAGCTGGAGTTTTTTGAGACGGTTCATGTAGGGCATCTGTTTGAGGCCAGTATTCCTCTTTGTGAGGTATTTCTGCGGCCTTTCCAGTTGTTGCAGATGTCTTGTGAGGTACATACCAAAAGGGGTATTGTACTCTATAATGAGTCTAATGAGTGACGAGTAGAGTGGAACAATGACCTTTTTCCTGGATGAGATACCTTTTGTGTTGAGGTGTGCCACATAGAAGGATTTCCTGACTACTGTGGCAATGTGATTATCAAAGGAGAGGCTACTGTCCACCTGTGTCCCAAGGCATCTTATTACAATTTCGGTGTTAAGTAGTCTACCACCTATGTGGTATCTCATGGGTACAGAGTTTTTACCAAAGGGGATGACAATGCAGTTTTTGGCATTGAGCTTGAAGCCATGGCTTTGACACCAGGCATCTGTCTCCATTAAGCCCTTTGTTAGGATGTCTACACCGTTACGATTTTCGATTATGGCTTCTAGTCTGTAGTCATCTGCGAACTTCATTAGCCTGTACTTTAGAAAAGTAGACACCAAACCGGAGAGGACCCAGGACTGAACCCTGTGGTACTCCACTTGTCACTGGTCTGAAGCCGGATTTGGAGTTTGCTACTTTCACAGTGTGGGTTCTGTTAGTGAGCCATTTGGCAACCCATCTTGTGACATAGGGATTTATACCTAGTTTAGTGAGGTTATCTATAATTCCAGAGTGGGGGATGGTGTCAGAAGCCTTTGAGAGATCTAGATAGGCTGTGTGAACCACCTTACCCTGGTCTACGGCTTTGGTGACTGCTTCAAAGAAGTTTATCAGATTTAGGAGACATGATCTGCCTTTTACAAACCCAAACTGGGTGGAGAGTTTGGAGATTACCAATGTCTTTGTATATAAGATCCATGATGATAAGTTCCATGGCCTTGCAGAGCAGGATCATTAGGCTAATGGGCCATTAGTTCCCAGGGTCTGTGGTGGCTCCCCCTTTGTGGAGTGGGATAACCGTCGCTATGCACCATTCAGTGAGCACAAAGCCATCTACTTTCTCATTCTACTCTTTAAACTGCTATTATTCAAATACTACTAGAATTTGCATGTGATACTTTCAAATCCCTATTCATAGATTCATAGATTAGTACTAAGCTGAATGCCCTTGCGAGCCACTTTAAGCCTTGCCAATTATCCCTTGTGAGACTCAAACCCTGCACCTTGTATTTGTAAGGCAAACACCTTAACCATTAGGCTACCCTCTGAACATGTGATCTGACAACAGTCTATTAAAATAAGCGCACATTATTTTTTTCTTTATAAACCCAAAATATAATCTATCAAGATCTCATTCAATTTTACTCTGATCTTCTTCCTTACACATCCTTTCTCCATTGTCGCCACTAGATCACCTCCTTAACAATCATCCGTTGGTTATCCTACCGTCAAATCTTTTTTTTATATCTGTGAAAACTTTACCACTTTTCCTTCTTTATGTTCTCTACAAAAATACAAATGGCATCTCTGCCACATATGAGAACCCATTTATTAACAAATCCTTCACAAAAGCTTTAAACACCCCAGTACTCCAACCATCATTCATTAAAGCATGCAAAGAAATTAATCTGCAAAAATCACACAACAGCATTCAACTTGACCCAATTACTATTGCATTTTTAAACTTTAAATCAAACTGTCCTCTAATTATTATAAGCTCCTTTGAAAATTCAAACCAAAAGATCTCACACCGCATTAATTAGCATATTTTCATTTAAAGAAATAAGTATATCCAGTAATCTGTCAATCTATTAATTCATTATGCAAAGTGTTTTTTCCACTCCACTCCTTCTTCTTAACATTAAGTCCACAGCAGACTGAATTTGAATGTCACAACTTGAAGAAAAAGCAGGGTTATAAATAATCTCTTATTCAAAGTCAATCAAACAATTCCCAGTCTTTTTATATCGTATGCATTCTGTTACACAGCTTTTCTGAGCATAGTTTCTCTCTCTCTCTCTCTGTCAGTCTCTGTCTCTAACCCTCACTCTTTCTCTCTCTGTGTATGTCTCACACATTCTTTTGAAATATTCTTTAATCAAATGTTCATTTCTATATGGAATAAGCAACCTTTTGGTTATACAACATATTTTCATAGGCATTTCACACACAAAACAAAAACAATCCTACAATCTAAAACCTATCTGAATCTGTTTAGTTTGATCATTGAGAAAGGTTTTCAACAATATGTAGACAACATTTCTTGGTAATGTGTCTGTAAAACTAGAAGGTATAGAGTGCTGAGTCACTCTTCATTTTGAGTTAATTTCAAGACTCTATACCTTATATTGTACTCATGGAGCTTTATCTTAAAGCTCTATAAAACTTATATGCATTACAAACAAAACAAAATTCATTTTTGAGTGCCATTTTAAAAACAAACTTTTATTTCCATGTATATATATATCTTCTTCTTCTTTCGGCTGCTCCCATTAGGAGTTGCCACAGCAGATCAACTGTTTCCATTTCTTCCTGTCCTCTGCATCTTGCTCTGTCACACCAACCACCTGCATGCCCTCTCTCACCACATCCAGAAACCTTATCGTAGGCCTCCTTCTTTTTATGTTACCTGGCAGCTTCATCCTTAGCATCTTTTTCCCAATATACTCTGCATCCCTCCTCAGTACATGTCCAAACCAACATAATCTTGCCTCTCTGGCTTTGTCTCCAAACCTTCCAACCTGGGCTGACCCTCTAATATACTTATTCCTAATCCTGTCCATCCTCGTCACACCCAGTGCAAATCTTAACATCTTCATCTCTGCCACATCCAGCTCTAACTCCTGTCTTTTTGTCAGTGCCACTGTCTCCAACCCATATAACATAGCTGGTCTCACTACCCTCTTGTAGACCTTCCCTTTCACTCTTACTGGTACTCGTCTGTCACAAATCACTCCTGACACCCTTCTCCACCCATTCCACCCTGCCTATACTCTCTTCTTCACCTCTCTTCTACACTCACCATTACTCTGAACTGTTGATCCCAAGTACTTAATCTCATCCATCTTCACCACCTCTACTCCCTGCATCCTCACCATTCCTCTATCCTCCCTCTCATTCACATACATATGTTCTGTCTTAGTCCTGCTGATCTTCATTCCTCTTCTCTCTAGAGCATATCTCCACCTCTCCAGGGTCTTCTCCACCTGTTCACTACTCTCACTACAGATCACAATGTCATCTGTAAACATCATAGTCTATGGGGACTCCTGTCTGATCTCGTCTGTCAACCTGTCCATCACCATTGCAAATAAGAAAAGGGCTCAGAGCTGATCCTTGATGTTACCCCGCCTCCACCTTAAACGCATCCGTCACTCCCACCACAGACCTCACCGCTGTCACACTACCCTTGTACATATCCTGTACCACAGGTCTAATTAGAACTGCTGTTACTTCTAACATATTAAATACCATAATAAAATGTTAAGTTTGTCTTGAATTGGCATACAAAGAAAAACAAAATAAGCATAGCACATTTCCTCAAATTTCTATCTTCCCAAATTAAGACAGAATGGTGTTTGATCACTTCCACATACATATCCATTTTCATATCTTTCTTTGATTTTATGAAAACACAGTAACTTCTTCTCCATGCATACAATCAGAGGTGAGCCTCAAGACTTTTGGGATAAAATTCCCTCAAGTTTTGCTTTTCCACTACTGTGCATTTCTGATCTAACTGCACCCAGCTAATCCTTGGATTTTTGTCAGTTATTTTGATCTTTTTTCCACATTTATCTCCCGGAAATATTTGCTTCTTCATTCTGTATTTCAGTATTTTTTAACTCATCATCAGGCATATCTCCGAGTTACAATTCAAATGTATTAAACTCACATGAATTATAATCTGCTCTCACAGTTTATTCTGAATTACTCTGAATACCTGCAATCTCTTATCCATCTCCACATTTTCCTCACTCTCAAACCTGTTTGCCTTCATGTTCTCCAACAGGAAGTAGGAAGATGCTGGGAAGACTAAGAGAAACTTCTTGGAGTCCTGACCAAAATAACCATAGTCAGCAGGAACACTATCTTGTGTCTACTCTGAAAATAGACTATAGCAAGTTTAACCAAATCAACAAAAAGCAAGTTAACGATTAAATATGATTATTCGGTATACCAAGCTGCCAGTCACTGTTCAGTCATCAAAGTCTATTAAATGTGAAGGTTTCAGAGCTCCACTCAAGCTTAATTAATTGTGAGTTGGGAACAGAGATAGACAAGGATACTATGAGGAACTGCCATAACCCCAATTGTATGTATTACCTTAAAGTTTTGTTTATTACCTTAATGATTTTAATTACTTTTTTATGTTTATTTATGGGAACAATAGATGACATAACAACCTGAATTATTAAATCATGACAGTGTGTTTTTTAAACTACTGTTCTTCTGGACTGCAAATATTTTAGAAATTCATAAATATTGTTATATAAAAAATGAAAAATATCCCATGGGCAATGTGGAACAGTTAATGTTGTTTCTGACTATGATTAGAAATAGTTCACTTTTTTATCTGCCCCCAGGACTGCATCAGCATTCTGTGTGCAAGGATTGAACCTGCCAGTTCAACCTCAATTTAATCAAATGAGTTTAAACTAGCAGTTGAAAGAGTTAACGGAGTTGCTTGAATATGCCAACCATTGTATTGAATGTTAAGAAAAAGTGAGATACTGATCAGAAGCTGATGGACCTAATGCAAAGATACAAAGGAACAAATTCAACTTATTGTTCAGTGTGTGATTGAGCAGGGAATCATAGTTCCAACCAAATGTCCCTGTAAAACTCTAAGGACTCTAGTTTGCTTTCTACATTCGTATCACTCCAAATACTGCTGCCATTCTTCCTTATGTACCTCTACTGGCTATGTTTTGTTCAAAGATAAATGAATGTCTACCATTCCATTCTACACAGATACACTGTAATATTCAGATTTTAATTTGTTTTTACTTATCAAGGGTGGTAACACACCTGGAATAGCTTGCCACATGGTTGCATTCAATCTCTGTCTTTATCCTCTCCAGTTTTTAAAAATAGATATTGAAAATATTCAATTTCTCTATAAATCAGTTTTTGTTTAATAATTAGAGGGTTTGCTGTTAGCTTTGGATTCAGCCCTGCATTGTCAAGTAGACAATTTGTTTCTTAACTGGATTAGCAAAATGATCATACAGAAAGAGAAAAAGTTACAACTTTCATCTTCTTGGGCCACGTACCTTGGGCATGTAATCTTGCAGGGTAGCGAGTTAATACTACTTTCTTATATTAAAGCAGCAACAATAGTTACCTGACAAACAGCACACAGGTAGCTCACATTTTTCTTAGGAATGGTTGGATATTGCTAGCAATGGATTTCAAACCATGTTGAAATTTTTCATCTTATCAGTCTTAAAGCAAGAGACTCCTAAACTGTGACCATCACAGGAAAACATTCCTTGTTAAACATAACTCAAGTTTTAGCTACAGCCCATGTACTTCAGTTCTATAGTTGAAAAAGAAGCGGGAGGGGGTGTCATGAAAAAAAGGTTTTGCACATATAGTCCTAGTACAAATGCATAGAGATAAATAAACCTTTATCTTACTTTAACTTGCTGTTAGACCTGGGAAACAATGTCTAATGGTGGTAGATGTTGGTTGCCATGTTAGATAATTTAGCCACACCTCCAGTACTTGGACACAGCCTGTCTTTAGCTATTCCTAATTCTGTTGCAGTTCTTCTCTTAAAATGACTATTGGACCTTTATTTAATCACACAATTAACAAAGTAAGATTTTTACCCTTACACCTGATACTCTGATCACATTGGCACAATGTGCTATCTTAAATTCTGTATATTTATTATCTCCATTTGAAGACAGCAAACCATGTGATTGTTATACCATGACTTTCTCAACAGCAGGATTTAAAAAAGATCATCTGTAACAAATCCACAGTTGAAACATAATACAAATGGATCATACATCAAGAATGACAAGGACAATTAATTGCAGAAATTGGTATTCTTACTGAAAGCTCTATAATCTTACAACAGCTAGAATGAGTGAATGATCACAAGTCACTGAACTAACAACTTTAAATAAAGCTTACAAAAGGAGACGTATTAAATATTTATACTGACTATGGATATGTTTTCAGAGTTCTTCATGGCGTTGGACAACTGTAAAAACAGAAGTGATTTCTGACATCTTTAGGGAGAAATATTGCAAATTTTAAATATGTAAGATGACTCCTAAAATCTATGATGCTTCATAGTAAGATTTCCATAGTCTATTGCCAAACACACAATTGACCCAAACCATGGAACTAGCTGATTTTAAAATGTTAATTGCATATATAATGAGCATTGAATTTAAGTCATATAACTACTTTATGTTGTTTTTTTTCTTTCTCACTGTTAATATCTATCAGATTTGCACTCTCATTGTATACAATGTCACTACCTGCTACTACTGTAAGAACTGTCTTCTAGAAGCATTGTTATATAAGATTGTCTTTTCTCCCACTTGACCTATTTATTCTGTTTTAGTCTTTTTACCACTATGAATGTCTGTTACTATTTTTTTTCTTTCTTTTATTATATGATTTTCTTTCTACTAATATCAATAGTCTACTAACAATGGAGCTTTTCTCCCCAGGCCTCCTTT
Source organism: Protopterus annectens (assembly GCF_019279795.1). NCBI lineage: Eukaryota > Metazoa > Chordata > Ceratodontiformes > Protopteridae > Protopterus > Protopterus annectens. The sequence continues at coordinate 1,866,341,199 of NC_056737.1, forward strand.
GTAAAAGGGTTTTATGCCCAGTCGGACTCTCCCAGTAAACAAACGTAAAATAAATAAATGTTACTACTAGCAATAATAATAATTTTTCAGATAGTGAAACAAAGCAAGCAGCAAGTTCATATCCCACCCAGACAAAAGAAATTGTCAGAAGGTAGTAATGAATCTATTTCTCAATTTTAATAAAGTTGCAATTTTTGATAATAATGCACTGGAAAGTAAAAAAAAAAGAAAAGCGCACTCAGGGGAGCTTTAAAAAGTCTCTAAACTGTCACTGGAGGCATTTGAATGGGTGATTGTTGTTCCCAAACACATTATTTTCCTTTATGGTGAAAGCGCATCACCCTTTGTATCACATTGGTAAGACTTCTTTATTAAATTTGGTCAGTTAAGATGGTTTTGCTTCTTTTTTCCCTTCCCTGATATCTTAGTATGTACAAAACTGTACAGTGAGGCTCTCACTCAGTTTTTGAAGTGTGTTAAATGTGTGTTGCACATCTACCACCCCCTTGGTGGCCATCTACATACATACAAATAGATTAAATTCATCTACCAAGGATACACAGTTATAAATTAATTTCACTTATTGCTTATATGTTTAGTTGTTGGGTTAAAGCATAGCCCTGCCTTATGGCATCATAGTGGCCAAGAATGTTTTGTGGGAGTTTATTCCTAGGTTTACCATATCTTGGACTATTAATTTAGAACAGGTCACCCCTTAACCGTCCAGATAACAAAGAAATTTTGGAAAGCATTAAATACAAACCTACAGTTTAAAGGCTATCAGCATCCCTATTTTTTTGCCTTATCATGTAAGTCAACAGGACATTGAAGAATAAATTCATAACAACTTACAGTGAGGCAAACATGAACTGGCCAGGTGTTTAGACTATGGTCTTAATACAAGTGTGTGAAATTGAAAACTAAAAATTATGTCCCCAAGACATCTTCATGAAAGAACATACGAGAGTGCCTTCAACCCCAGTTAGCTCAAATACAGAACTCACTTTGACTGATGATGCATTGTTTTCATATTGTTTAAAACTTGTTTTTGTTTTACAGGTATTTCACAAGAAAAATGCATTCCGAAAACCTCTTAAATCTTACTGTCAAAGTTTAAAGCCAGGTGGTTGGATTTATGTTAAAGCATTCCAAATGAAAATTCAGTCTTACTTATCTGTAAAAATACCTTATTAGATACTGCTGACAACTACCTCTGGGAATGTTTGGGGTTATCAAAAAATGTAGCAGAAGATCATTAGACAACCTATGTAGAAGATTCTGTAGGAATGAGAAGTGCACTAATTGGTTCTCTGAGAGAACAGCTGATGCATGGAACAGACTACCAAATTATATTAAAGAAAGCACTACTTTAGATATGTTTAAGAACAGCCTAGACACATATTATGGCAACAACTGTTTTGGTATGTTAGCAGGCTAGAATGGCATTAATGCCTGTGCTTGAAATATTTGTATGCACGTATGCATGCATGTATGTCTGTATGTATGAGGCCTTCATTTAATGTTAGAGTGACTTGCGTGCTTATGATTTGCTGCATATGAGTTGCATATGCATTCTTGACCATTGATTACAATGAGCTGAAACATGAAGCTTATTGCTCACATTGCTCATTAAAGCTGAAAGTCCTGACTTCCTGCCTCCTTAAATATATGTGGAATTAATAAAGTTCCTTTTTTTGACCAGATAAAAGAGATTCCTCTGTCTCGTTACTCAAAATTGTATATTTTCCTTTATGTACCAATTTACTTAATAGCAGAATGACAGGCAATCCTACCTAATCTGCCTTTTAAGTGCATTTAACTTTCTGTATCCACTCAGTTCCTATCTTCCTTTTCTATTTGTGTGCCTGATGTGTGATCTCTTGAATAATGGAATGTTTCTCTCTCCTCAACTGGATTTTCTCTCTCTCCCCCCTCCACTTATTCACAAGGCCAGCCAGTGAATCCACAGCAGACTTCCTGAAGATCTGTTTTTTCAAAATCAGATTGAAGCTGTTTCCTGTAATATACTGCGTATGTCCATCATCCTGCCTATATCATCCTATTCCTGATGACTACTTCATATCTCTTAGATATGAAGTTATGCTGCGAGTTCATGTCTATTTCTACCTCTTCTAGCCTCTAGTGAAAATAGATTTTCTATAGATTAGAATGCTCTATAGATTCATACTAAGCTAACTGCCCTTGCGAGCCATTTTAAGCTTTGCCAATTATCCTTTGTGAGACTCAAACCCTGCACCTTGTGTTTGTAAGGCAAACACCTTAACCATTAGGCCACTGTTTCCACTCACTAGTAATATAGTTACCATGGCATTTTAAGTAACCATCTGGTATCCTTCCTTAGCAATCCTTCCAGTTGCCTGATGCCTCTTTTTTATTGTGGCCTCTAGAACTGCATGGAACAATCAAAATCTGGACTTCCCTGAACCATAGAGAGTGGATGCATCATCACTTTTCTTCTGGAGTCTGCCATCACAATGATCAACAGTATTTATGATCTTGCTGCCACTGCTGTTTCTGCCTGCTTGCCAGATTTCAGCTGCAGCATGGATCTTATCCTAACTTTTCTGCCATTGTGTAAACCAGTTTGAAAATTCAAGCCATATTTGTTTTGGTTTGGTTTGAAAGTAGTATGTTAAAATTATTGACACTGAACCTCAACTAATTCCTTTCTTTTTACTTGGTTGGCAATTTGAAATATTTCCTTAAACTTTTGCCACTTTGTCCATTGTTTACCTATTTTTCTATCATTAGTGAAGAGATAGCCTTTGTTCTCTGCTCCCTAGCTATGTGGGAAATAAATGCATGAAAAAGTACTGATTCCGGGAGCAAACACTTACAGTACTCAGTGGATCACATCTTTTATTCCTGACATTATGACAGAAACTTCAATCACCTACCTCCTTCCTTAGTGTTATTCTTACACTGAGACCACCAGTTTTCCTTATAGCCATCTGTCTGGGAATAAATCAAAGGCCTTGAAGATGTCTAGTTAGACCATGTCTACCGGTAATATGCTTTTAAGTTGTTTTGTAATGGGTTCATAGGCAAATAATAGGATATCAGTATAATAATATAATAATAATAATAATAATAATAATATAATTTTTCAAATAGTGAGGCAGAGCAAGCAGCAAGTTGAAATCTTGTCCAAGCTAAGAAAATTGTCATGATGTACTAGGCTATCAGTCTGTAAACTATTACAAGCCTAGCCAACAACCTCAGGTCAGAATCAAAACGTGTACTTTCTATCTGGGAGGTTAACCCTAACCATTATGTCAACACCTTTCCCCAAAATTAATATGATATCATCATTATCTACTACCTCAAACTTAACAATAAAAATCCATATATATTGCAGAATCATGTTTTCTTCCAGACAACAACATACCTGCAGGTGAAGATATCATCCAGTGGATATCTCACAATATTCAGCAAGGAATCATGATTATGAGTGACCTAAATATTGACTGGCATCTTAGCAACTCATTCCCCCACCACAACAAAATCCAATATATCTTTTAGTTACTCCCAATTAATCACCACCACTACAAGAACTGAAAAGAAGCGTAACAGGCAATCCATACTGGACTGGGTTCTTATTAATTAAGCCAACACTATAAATTCCACTAGATACTCACCAGTCTGTATTAGTGACCATATCCCAACTTATATACTCAGACAGAAGACATGATTTAAACAAACTAATACTATACAATCACGTACTTATCTTAACTAAATTCAACAAGGACATATTCATTTCCTTCTTGCACCACGGCCATTGGAACCCCCTAAAATGTTTGCCTCTAGAAGATGCTGTCTTTTATTTCAAACAACCATTCCTGAATTTCCTTAATCCACAATCACCAATTAGAACTGAAAGAGTCTTATAACTGGATTAACTTTTACTGACAATTCCTTGTCATGATGTACTCATCTTGCTGGCCTACTCACTGTTGTCATCTGGAAAAGCAACCAAAGCAACTTGATTTTTCCATAGGTTTCATTTTCATTAACATTTTTGACCTTCCTTTGTATTGCTAGGAGTTAACCTCTAACTTAAACTCTTTCTATTTTACCTTTTTCCAGGTAGACACGAACTATAATATACGTGTTTATATAACACATTAGTTCTATGCAATATTTGTAATTGTAAATTGATTCACCCCTGGAGCTTTTCTCCTCAGGCCTTTTTTTTTCAAAGTTAGCTTATTTAGTTCATTAAGACCTTTAATATATATGATTGTATTTCATTCTTCCCATTGCATAACATACTTGTACTTTGTATTATTTGTATTTGTAAAATTTGTATTTGTAAAATTTTCTTATACCTCTGGAGCTTTTCTCCCCGGGCCTCCACTGAAAATGGACATAAATCCAGTTGGACTAGCCCGGTCAACAAATGTAAAATAAAATAAAAAATAAATAAATAAATGACTTTCTCTAACAGTGTGTTTCAGCTAACAAGCATGTATTTACACTGATTTTTACTCCCTCCCTTGCACAAATAAGGTATAGGTACACTTGCTATATTTTAGTATAATGGCAACTCTAGCCTTTATACTGGTCTGTTCAAAATGTGCATCATGGGATTTGACAGTAATCTGGATCAGTTTCTTAGGACCCAGGATGTCATGAAAACTAATGCCTTTGCTTTTTATCCCTATAGATAGCCACTTCAGTCTGTTTGTCAATCCATTCTCCTGATCTCAATCCATTTCCCTTCCTTCTCCTTCATGGCATCCTTCCCTTTATTTCTTTTGGGAAAACTGATGTAAGGTATTCATTTGTCACTTCTCTGTCTCGCTCTCTTTTATTTGCCTGTCTTCTATGGCTTCCCTCTTAATTTTTCAACTTCCTTCCATCTTGAAACTTTGCTGCTTTCATTTCCTTTGAGTCATTTTGCTTACTTTCATATACTGTGCATCCTTAACTTCCAGTATCCTCCCTTTCACCTAACCAGTATCATTTCTGAGATGGAAGACCTTCATGTTCCTAGGTAGCCATGATGGAAGACCTTCACATTCCTAGGTAGCCATGATGGAAGACCTTCACGTTCCTAGGTTGCCATGATGGAAGACCTTCACGTTCCTAGGTAGCCATGATGGAAGACCTTCACGTTCCTAGGTAGCCATGATGGAAGACCTTCACATTCCTAGGTAGCCATGATGGAAGACCTCCATGTTCCTAGGTAGCCATGATGGAAGACCTTCACGTTCCTAGGTAGCCATGATGGAAGACCTTCACGATCCTAGAAAGCCGTGTTCTCCTTGTTCTTCTTATTGTCATTGTCTTTAGCTCAGAGTGTTCCATCCCTAGTCCAAGCTAAAGTGTGGTCTCTTTTTCAGCTGTCCATAGATCTCTAACTTATCTTTGACCCTCCGACCATATATTAGCATAAACCACCTGCCCAACATTGTCTGTGCTTCTGTCAGCTCAGTAAGCTCATTGTACCTATCTTTCTACTGAATGGCTGGCTCTACAACTACCTCTTCTCTTCCCTGTTAATACTTACTGCAGTAATATACACATATGCCATTTTAAAGTGTGACTAGGATCATTTTCCTCAGCATACTTTACAAGAAATACAGTATCTGACCGTAGTATTAGGATAATCTTCCCTGGGTCCATTAATATATCTCACAAAAGCATAGAAGTTTTCAGCATGAGCCACCCAGAGTGCTGTTTCACCATTAAGCCTTTATTCACAAATCTGGGAATCCCTTATTGTCTCATCTCTCACATTCCAGCTATTTCTGCTGTCTTAAAGATATACTGCAGCATTACATGCCAGGAAAGTGTAAAGGAAATATACACCTGAATGTCTAAAGCTATATGCAATATACAGGTGTAAATAATTCAGTAAATTAACCTTAGAACAACATTTACTGAGTTATGGGACTACTATATACTATATACTATATAAACCCAATAAATTGTTTAATTTACTATGTTTCACTTATGTGCAGTCTGATGCTTGCTTTAATTACTTTATCAGACTGGGTATAGCAGAGGTATTCTAATTTTAGTCCAATCATACCTCTCAGTTATCCAGATTTTTATAGACTGTACAGATTTTTGCCTGACATTTTTGGTTTGTTTTTCATAAAATTGCTGTTTTCTTGTAAATCATTGGCAAACAATTGAGGATTGAAGTCAGAAAATAATAAAATACATTTAGTGTAAGACTTCATACCCTTCAGAAAATTCATCCTAATGCAAAACGTGTTGTTATATCAACCTTCTAAGTTTGTAAAGTGATATTTAAAAAGTCTCCATATTTTCGGGCCTTTGTTCCCCCATTATTTATGGCTTTGCCCAGATTTATTGCTATAAGAGGTTGAGAGGTATGAGTCCAATACTGCTCTGTCTTGCTGCCTCCTGACATACAAATAGTATCAGTCTAAGGAATGGTTCAGTAGCAGGTTTCCCAGCTGAGCAACCTTTTGTCAATGTAGCTAAAATCTTATTATCTGAAATCACTACGGCTTCCACCAGCTCCTGGTGATATTTCTTCTCCCAGTTTTTTGTCACAGATTCTTTCTCTGGTAGTTTCAGTAAATGTCTCTATCTTTACAACTGAAAATAATCCCCTTACAATGAGTCAGAACTTGGAGTTGGGCATAGAGGTGTCTTTGTTGCTTGTGACATTTTCTCTTTCTTTAAATTAAGACACGTTATTTGTTCTTCTTCTTTTTCGGCTGTTCCCGTTAGGGGTAGCCACATCAGATCATCTGTTTCCATTTCTTCCTGTCCTCTGCAACTTGCTTTGTCACACCAACCACCTGCATGTCTTCTCTCACCACATCCATAAACCTTATCTTAGGACTCCCTCTTTTCGTCTTACCTGGCAGCTCCATCCTTAGCATCCTTTTCCCAATATATCCAGCATCTCTCCTCAGCACATGTCCAAACCAAAGCAATCTCACCTCTCTGGCTTTGTCTCCAAACCATCCAAGCTGAGATAACCCTCTAATATACTTATTCCTAATCCTGTCCATCCTCATCACACCCAGTGCAAATCTTAAAATCTTTAACTCTGCCACGTCCAGCTCTGACACTTGCCTTTTTGTCAATGCCACCATCTCCAACCCATATAATATAGTTGGTCTCACTACCCTCTTGTAGACCTTCCCTTTCACTCTTGGTACCTGCCTGTCATAAATTACTCCTGATACTCTTCTCCACCCATTCCACTCTGCCTGTACTCTCTTCTTCACCTCTTTTCCACGCTCACCATTACTCTGAACTGTTGATCCCAAGTACTTAAACTCATCCACCTTCACCAACTCTACTCCCTGCATCCTCATCATTACTCTATCCTCCCTCTCATTCACACACATATATTCTGTCTTAGTCCTGCTGACCTTCATTCTTCTCCTCTCTAGAGGATATCTCCACCTCTCCAGGGTCTCCTCTACCTGGTCCCTACTCTCACTACAGATTACAATGTCATCTGCAAACATCATAGTCTACGGGGCCTCCTGTCTGATCTCATCTGTCAACCTGTCCATCACCACTGCAAATAAAAAATGGCTCAGAGCTGATCCGTGGTGTAATCTCACCTCCATCTTAAATGCATCTGTCACTCCCACCGCAGACCTCACCACTGTGTCACTACTCTTGTAAGACAAGTTATTTGTTATCTAGTCATAAAACTGCTTCAGTTTCAACATTCTTTTGCAAAATTTATGCTGCCAGCATTCTACTTTCTAGTAACAATGTTAAAAATTGCACCAGAAGCTTTGTTCTAAATCTTCTCTCCAACAATAACTCATAAATTCAGACAGCTTGCAAGACATATTCATTCCATGGATAATAATCACCTTGACGATCCCCAAAAGAGGGCAAAACAAGCTAATCCTTTGATTTTTGAGCAGCAATTTGATCATCAAGCTATGTTCTATGTCACCATCATCATCATCATCATCAGCCCCCTTTTTCACATTTTCTTCATGGGGTCAGGGGTATTGTGTTAACTGTCGTAGAATGACAATTTTAATGTATAATTGACAATTATTGCAGAAATAAGGAAGCACTGAGTAATACATCTGTCCCTCTGGCATGTCTTATTCATCTGTTGATGGAGAGCCAAGTCTTTATTTCAAGTGATTGTGGATTAATTTGTTTTATAAAGGTATGAGGAGATTAAGGAGGTGGGGGTGAGTCCTTCACAGCAGTGGATTTTCATATAAATGATTAGGCAAAAGTCCATAAGAGACAGAATATAGGGCTAACGGTTCAAGTCTGTCTCTGTAGCTGAGAGTATTTAGTCCAGTGATCTTTTATTTAATAGCATCTGGAGTCTTTCTTTTTGTGCAAAGTGTTTGGACAGATATGTACTAAAAGGAGAAATATATTCTATTGCTGGTCTGATCAGGGCAAGGTATAAAGGAATAACAATTTATTTTGACCTGGATGAGATACCATTAGTTATTAACTGGTCTAGATAAAATAATATTCTAACTACTCTTGATATCTACTGTTAAAAGATAGGGGTTGCCAAGATTTCTGAAGACTGTATCAGCCTGGTTTAGGGTACTGTCTAGCCTGTAAAATGCTCTCAAGATTAGTTAAACAAAAGTCACAATGCTACACTTCTATGTCATTAATCTAAACCCCTTTTTAACGCATCATTACTTTTTATGGTTTATCCCTTCCCGCTTCCATATTGTATTAGATGTTGTGTAAAGGAAATCACTCACTTGTCATCCTTGGCAAATTTCATCAGCCATCCATTTGGTAAGCATTTTTGCCAGCTGTGAAGTTGATGCCAAACAGGCGATGTCCCAAGCCTGTGCTCAGAGAAAAGTCATTGATAACCTTTATGCTTTCTGAGGTGGCACATGATATTTCAACTGCATTTCTTCTATATGTCTTTTTACTTTTCTAATTTCTCCAAATCTTTTAGGTTTCTAATACTATGATGGGAATGGACCGCATTCCTAAGTCAAAGTATGGTTAAACTTCATGAAATTAGTATTGTTTCAGTCTTTGATGTTAGCCAGAAGTGCTCTTTGCAGCACCAGCAATGTGCCCAGTAATGACTCCTTCTGCAATCCGTATGGAGTTACATGTACTGGTAACATATCTAGATACATTTGTATATTTTTTATAAGACCCATTGCTCCTGCTACTATTGGAACTGTCTGGGTATCTTTCTTCCTCATTGCTCTCATTCCGCCTGCAGATCCTGATATTTTATGATTTTGTGACTCTCTGTACACAAGACACTGTAGTCACTGGGTGTGGTGATTTCAATGATCAATGCAACATTTGCCTTCTTTTCATGAACCACTATATCCATTTTTCTGGCATCTATCTTTTGAACTGTTGGTAATGGGTGATCCCATATAATGTCGACTTCATCATTTTCTATAATGCTTTTTGGCTCATGTTTCCAGTGTTTTTCAGCCATTTCCGTACCATAATGTTTGCACAATCCCCAGTGCAACAGTCTTCCCACATTATTATGCCTTTCAGTATATAGTCCTTCTGCCATTACTATGTCACAACCTGCAATGAGGTGTGCAACTGTTTCCATTCTGGTTTACAAAACCTACATTTGTCTATTTCTCCCACATGTTCAATGGACTTTGTAAACAAATGTGAATGCAGCCCACTATCTTGTGCTGCCAATATTAACCTTTCATCTCTTGGTTTGAATTCGTCCCTCCTTAACCATTTCTGTGTTCATTCCTGATCAACATGAGGTTCTTCCAGATGTTTTCTATACTTGCAACTATATTTATGCATTTTTCACATTTCTTGCCTTCTCATCTGGTCCTTCACCTTATATTCTTTCTTTTGTTTTTTGGCACATTCAGTTGCTGCCTGATTTTTATCTAATTCTGGTTTGATTTCCATTCCTGCTTCATGTCAATATGCTTCTGCTAGATTAAGCAGATAAGTCATCTTAGATTTATTCTTCTCATGTTTCAAAACTTTCACTACATTTGGGTCTTGTGAGGTCAGCAGATATGTGTGGAGTTCCACAATTGCAAATCTATACATGTAATCAATTTCAATGAGACCCATCCCTCCTTCAAAATGGGGAATATATAATCTTGGTATGCAATGATTTTTATAAATCATTTGGTGAGCATGAAGTACCCTTCTTGTTTTCCTATCTAATCTATCCAACATGATTTAGGGACAGTCAATCACTCCAAAACTGTAAGTTAGGACAGGAAGAGTAAATTGGTTTATAGCATGGATTTTATTCCTTGAAGTCAACTCTGTTTTTAGGATTAATTTTAAGTCTTCTAAGGTATTACTTACTAAATTTCATTCACATTTATTCATGTTTTATTGGTAATCCTTCATCAGTTCCCAAATGTCTATCTATCTCTATTAAATCAAACAGCTCTTCTCTTAGCTTGTTTTCTTCTAAACTGAGGGCACATTTTTTGTTCTCCATTTCCTGTGTGCATTCTATAGAAAACTCCATAGCTTCTTTCTCTGGCATATTTTCTTCAATTTCATCCTGTGCCATCTGTTGCTCTTTCATATGGGAACTCACTGGCCTATCACTCCTCAACATTGACTGCATCAGAGTTTTCACAGTTTCCTGATGTTCATCATGCATACAGCTGCAGTCATAACAGATGGGGTTATCCTGCTGTCAGGTGGGTCCTCGGTCGGCCGAATTCCAAAGTCTAGGTCTGGCGTCGGTTGTCGTCGCCTCTTCCCTGACGTCAGTGTGGCAGGGGTATATAACAACCAGCCGACACCATCTTCTTCAGTCTTTCTTGCCATGCGGTGCCCAAAGCAGAAGCAGTTCGCAAGTGCCGGTCGGCCAGCTCCTGAGATTTACGAAATTATTTTAGCCGAAGTCTTCTTGAAAGCTAAGTACCCCGTTGGGGAAACTTTTCTTGCCTCAGACCGATGTCAGACAAAGTTAATAATTGCATTTCATGTGGGAAGCAAATACCGCATAAGGATTTCCATTCTTTCTGTATTTCTTACTTAGGCCCAGACCACGACGTCTCGGCCTGCCGTTTTTGTGCTAGATTCAACAAACGCACTATTAAGCATCGGGCGGAGTTCGCCCAACACTATTTTGGTAAAAAAATTAATGACATTATGTCGTCGGATACCCCGACTCCAGTTTTGAGTAAAAGACGCAAAGATAAGGACCGACATACAAGGTCCGCGACTTCTACCGACACCACGCTAAAGCCGACTGCCAGTGCTCCGGTTCTCACCGAGGCACCTACGCAGCCCCTGAGTACCGATGACGCTTCTTTAGTGGTGTCTTCTGTGCCCAAGGTCGCAGGCTCCTCGGCCCCCATTCCGACTACAGATACCGATGCCACTCTTGGCGGGGAAACTCAGAGTTTAGACAGGCCTGCCACCTCTCAAGGTGTCTTCAGGCCTTCCTCCTTTTCCATGAAGGCTTTCACAAAATCTAAAGCAGCCATGAAAACTAAAAGACAAGGTCCACAGAGCCCCTCTCAAGGCCCCATGCCTAAAAAACAGATGCTCAAAATGGCTGAGGATTTGATTACTCTTATCAGGGGTTCTCAACCCCCCCTCAGACAAAAGGCCCAGATTGGAGGAAGACTACCCTTCCTCAGATCAAGCCTCTATTACCTCAGAACATTCTGAGGACCAGGAATATTCATATTCCCCTTTTGAAGACTCTGATGCTGAGGAGTCCATTCCCTCGGTCTCCCCCCCGAGGACTATTCTTTTGGGGGAAACCTTACATACCTTGAGGGAACACTTTCACTGGGAAGGCCAGGATTACTCAGATTACAAGAAAAGGCTCAGGGATTTTCTCTTGCTTCCCCAGCACAGGCCTCTGGCTATCCCTCCTGTCTTGGATATATTAGATTATGTGTACACAGAAGCCAGCCTCAACCCAGATTCTTTACCTCCAGCTCCTGTTAAACCTGACAGGTATTACCGGGTTCCTGATTCACACCAATTCCTATACAAAAGCCATGCTGCTGACCCAGAAACTATTTCACAGGGTCCCAAGGGAATTAAGGCCTCTACTGCCAAAAACCCATTACCTTCAGAGAGAGATTCCACAGCTTTAGAAAGGTGGGGAAAAAGGTGTACACCTCGGCCACTTTAACCATGAGGGCATTAAACTGTCAGTTCCATATGTTAAAGTATCAACAGTTTTTGTTATCACAGTTGAAAAGCAAAATGACACATCCTGAGCAACCAGATTTAAAGGAGTTGCAGGATTTGTTGCATAGTGCAGAGCAAGTGGGTAAACATACCTTGCAGTGTGGTTTTGATGCTTTAGAGGCCTCATGTAGAGCTGCTGTTACAGGGTCTGTCATACGTAGACATGCTTGGCTCAAAGAGCAAACCTTACCAGATCATGTCAAAGCTAAATTACTAGATGCACCTCTTCAAAAAGATGCATTGTTTGGTGTTAAAGCTGAGGAGGTACTAAAGAAAATGGAGGAAAAGGCAAGATCAATGCAAACAGTGAAATATTTCCTACAGGTACAACCTCCACGTTTCAGCAGAAACTGGCCTTTAAAAAATTGGTCCTTTCCAGCCACGGACAGACCTCAAAGAGGCAGATACAGGTGCCCGAGGGGTAGAGGGCAATCTCAAGGATCATTTCGAGCCAGACAATGGCAAGCTCCTACACCAAGAGGTGGAGAAGATAGATCACAGTCATTCAGAAAGCAGACACAATGACTTTCCTCTTTGCATGCCAAACAAAGCTTTAATGGCAGCACCTTTAGGCGGAAAACTGGCATTATTTTCAAAAAATTGGCATATTGTCACAAAAGACAAATGGATCCTGGACATTATAGACAGAGGCTACAGATTCCACTTTCACACCCTTCCAAAAATGAGAGGCATGCCAAACCTGCCACAAAATCAAAGGGCAGAGGCACAAAAACAAATTTCAGCTCTCATGGACATGAAAGCTATTCAAGAGGTACCTGCAAAAGAACAGAGTCAAGGTTTTTATTCCAGACTATTCCTGGTACCAAGGAAGGACAAAGATCGGAGACCTATTTTGGACCTATCCATCCTAAACACATATTTAATCGCACCAAAATTCAAGATGCTCACATTACAGCAGCTTCTTCCCATGCTGGGCAAGGAGTCTTGGCTAGTAACATTGGACCTCAAGGAGGCATACCTGCATGTCCCTATCAGACAAGATTGCAGAAGATACCTCAGATTTCTTGCAGGTTCAACCCATTATCGATTCTCTGCATTGCCCTTTGGCTTATCTACTGTGCCCAGAGTGTTTACGAAATGCCTGGCATCAGTAATTGCCTTCTGCAGACTTCAAGGGATACAAATATACCCATATCTGAATGACTGCCTGATCCAAGCGGACAGCAAGCACATACTTCTGAAACACCTGGCGTTTGTAATACAATTGTTGAACTTTCTGGGATACACAGTCAACAAAAAGAAATCAAAACTAATACCCTCTCAAACAATAATTTTCCTGGGTGCCAGCCTGAATACAAGCACCCAGATGGCCTACCTCACGCCAGAGAAGCAAGGGCAACTATCTCAATACTTCAGCAAAATGGCAACCTTCACCAAGCTGACTGCAAGGAAAGTCCTGCAGGCTCTGGGATTCATGGCATCTTGCATCCTGCTGATCCCATGTGCAAAGCTGCATATGAGGAAACTTCAATGGTACCTAAAAAACTTATGGTCTCAACACAGCCACAGTTTGGAAACAATTATACCACTCATTCCATGTCTTCAAAAGAAATTTCTGTGGTGGGCTCAAGCATGCCAAAGAAACATAGGTCTCCCCTTCTGCATGCCTCAAACAAATCAAATCATCACAACAGATGCCTTGGACTACGCCTGGGGGGCGCACATGACAGATCAGTGCATTCAGGGCAAATGGTCCCAAAAAGAGAAGCACCTACACATCAATCAAAAGGAAATGCTAGCAGTACAAAATGCTATTATGGCCTTCAAAGACCTACTGCATCCAGGCCAGCTATTGATAAGGACAGACAACACCACAGTGATGTGGTACATAAACAAACATGGAGGAACTCATTCATACCCCCTGTGCAGACTAGCCATGTCCCTTTGGAACACGGCTCTGGAATTGCAAATCCATCTTCAAGCACAATTCCTGCCAGGGAAGGAAAACACACGGCAGACAACCTAAGCAGAAATATGACAGATCCACATGAATGGAAGTTGCATCCTCAAGTTTTCGCAAAGATAATTCAGGCATGGGGACAGCCAGACATAGATCTCTTTGCTACCCACAGAAATTACCAACTGAAAAAATTTTGCTCAAGGACCTATCATCCACAGGCCTGGAAAGTGGACGCACTTTCTTTCAATTGGACAACATTGACAGTCTATGTCTTTCCACCTCTTCCTCTGCTGCCCAAAGTTCTATTAAAAGTCAGAGCAGAGAGGCCAAACATGATTTTCATTGCTCCAGACTGGCCAAGACAACACTGGTATCCACTCCTGAAGAGCCTGACACATTCCCCACCATGGATCCTGCCTCTAGTGCCTCTTCTGTTGTCCCAGCACAACTTCAAAACTCTTCACAGTCAGCTGAAAACCCTCAATCTAGTCGCATGGAGGATTCCTTGATTTCCCAACAGACCCTCCTCTCCAAGGAGGTGCAGGATGTCATCTTGGAGGCCAGAAGACCTTCTACTAGAAAAGCCTACTCCGCCAAATGGAAACGGTTTTGTGCCTGGAATCAGAAAAAGGGCCATAATCCTTGGGTACTAAATTTACCACAAATATTACAGTACCTAGCTGAGATGTTAAACAGTGGACTTTCCTTCTCCTCCATCAAGATCCATGCTTCAGCCATTTCTGCACAATACAACACAGATCCTCCTTTATTCTCTCATCCTCTCTTAAGACAGTTCCTCAGAGGGGCTAAGAATATAAAAACCCCAAGGAAACCACCAGTACCTGCTTGGGACCTCAACTTCATTTTAGAAAAACTGCCCCTGCCTCCATTTGAGCCAGCTGCTTCAACAGAACTGCAATATTTGTCATGGAAAACAGCCTTCCTTCTGGCTATCACCTCAGCACGCAGGGTTTCGGAACTACAGGCCCTCATGGCTGTGCAACCTTTCATCATTTTCCATCAGGACAGAGTTTCCTTACGAACCAACCCTTCCTTCATGCCAAAGGTAGTATCCAGTGTAGCCTTGAATCAAACTATCCACTTACCTACCTTTTATCCTAACCCACAAAACAAAGGGGAGAGACTACTACATTCCTTGGACATTCACAGACAACTCCGTTATTATTTGGACAGGACAAAGCCATTCAGAAAATCCGAGCAACTCTTTGTGTCCTATGCTACAAGTGCTCAAGGAAAGGCTATCTCCAAACAGACAATCTCAAAAGAGATAGCCCACTGCATACACTTTTGTTACTCATTTCATGGAAAAACTGTGCCTACAAGCATCAGATCTCACTCCACAAGGGCCACAGCTACCTCTGCAGCTTTCCTCATGGGGGTTCCTACCAAGGACATTTTGGAAGCAGCCACTTGGAGTTCTGTGCACACTTTCTCCAAGCACTATCACCTTCCACTTTACTCTAAATCTAGAGCGGGCTTTGCCACAGCAGTCCTGCAGGGCATCCTTGCTCCTCCTAGTTCCACTTAGTGCCTGCCACCCCTTTTAGCTTTGGGATTCTACCCATCTGTTATGACTGCAGCTGTATGCACGATGAACATAGTACAGTTTTGTACCTACCATAAATGTAGATGTTTGAGTGCTAATACAGCTGCAGTCCAGGTTTCCCTCCCTCCATCCCCTCTTGGGACAGGCCTTATGACAAACACCTCCTCATACAACCTGATTGGGGTATTCTTTTATGGTGTATTTGCTTGCAAACTACTGTTTTTTGATTATTTTACATTGCATTATTACATAAGTTTATGTTTTGCCTTACTTCTGGGGGCACCTGACATCTGGGGCAAGAAAAACTGAAGAAGATGGCATCGGCTGGTTCTTATATACCCCTGCCACACTGACGTCAGGGAAGAGGCGACGACAACCGACGCCGGACCTAGACTTTGGAATTCGGCCGACCGAGGACCCGCCTGACGGCAGGATAACCCCATCTGTTATGACTGCAGCTGTATTAGCACTCGAACATCTACATTTATGGTAGGTACAAAACTGTACTTTCTTTCCCTTGCTGTCCAGCTTCAAGTGAACATTTATACTGGTTTCCTGTGGAAGGCTCCAAAATATCTTCATATGGCACCTGACCAATTGCTTCCTGTTCCACTGGTATCTTCTTAATTTGGAGGTCCATTGCTCTATCCTGCTGTGTACTTTCTGAATTAGATCTTCTGCTCTGAATCCTTCACTTCAGAGGTACTCCATGACCTCAGTTTCTGTTTCTTTAACCTCTCCATTACTAATTTCCTTTTCTGCTTTTCCTCTTTGTTTTCTTATTTTTTGTATTGTAAAGTTTTCCATGTCTGGATTCCTTTGTCTGTATTTCTCTTCAAATATCTTTGGTGCTGCTCTTTTCGTATTGATTAGTTTTGCTTTCTCCTTTGCATAGACATTACACCATATTACATCTCTTTTTCTTTCTCATGCCCATATTTCTTTTTCAGATGTCTCCTGATCTTCCTGTTTCTCTTTACTTTGGGGACTCACTCCGTCATGCTGTGATGTAACCTGTGTTAGACCTTCTACACCAAATCCTTCACTTCACAGGCACTCCATAACGTCATTTTATATTTTTTTAACTTCTACTTTTCTAATTTTCTTTTCTACATTCCCCCTTTGTGATTTTTTTTTTGTGAAATTTTGAAATCTGTCTCAGTGTATTATCTATCATGCAACATAAGGAATTTAGGCCTTTAAGCTTATTTGCAATTACAACACAGGCAATATTATCAATGACTTTGGCCAGGTACAGGTATCCTGTATGAATTGCACAGCTTCAATAACTTTCTCAAAAAATGTCATTAAATTAAGTTGCTGTAACCTCCCTTTGACAAATCCATTTTTTCAGGTCTAGAGCAATATGTTTTTTTTAATCTAATATAATATGTTTCATGGCTTTGCAAATAAGACTTGCTAGGTTGCTGGATTCATAGTTTCTAGAATTTGAGGCAAGACCCCCTGTATGTAGGGATATAATGATAACATTTTTCATATCTTCTGATCATAACCTCTAGCTATGCCTAAGTTGGGCAGCTTTAGGAATGATTCAGACAGGGTGGATTGGGCACCGTTGAATAAGTAATCATGAAGCTTATTAGGGCCCACAGACATAGGTTCATAGATTCATAGGTTTATACTAAGCTATCTGCCCTAAGGCATTTATAAGCCTAGCCCAAATTTTTGTGGCTTACGCCACCCCTTATATGAAAAAATACTGTGCCCATTACTTTGTTGTGCCTATGTCCAGCAGTGACACAGAGATGATTCCCGGGGTAAACCTACGATCTCCCATCCACAGGTCTAGATTTCTCTTGAACAGAGTCAGCGAGGTGCTCTGCCTCACATGGACCGGGATTTTATTCCACAGCATAGGGAGTCTCTGAGTGATAAATCTATCCCTCCAGCACGTCCTATTTATATCCGTGCTAAGGTTTAAGTCGCTTGCTCTAGTGGTTTTGGTGGATTTGGATTTTTTGAGGTGGAGCATGTCCATTAATTCCGGGTTGGACATGGCCTTGTATGTCAGGCACATGTCACCTCTGAGCAGACAGTATGCGACTGAATAGAGCTGGAGTTTCTTCAATCTGGCAGCATATGACAGATTTTGGAGTCCCTTTATCCTTTTGGTGAGGAACTTTTGGGGTCTCTCCAATTGCTGCAGATGTCTGGTGAGATACATCCCGAATGGGGCATTGTACTCGATCATTGGTCTGATAAGTGAAGAGTACAGGGAACAATGACCTCACTAGATCTGGATGTGAATCCCTTCATGATCAGGTGGGCAATGTAGAAGGTCTTTCTAACCACTTTAGCAATGTGAGTGTCAAAAGAAAGGCCACTGTCAACCTGGGTCCCCAGGTCCCTGATAACCTCTTCTGTGCTTAGTGGATTGCCACCTATATGGTAGCTTGGGGTTACCTTGTTTTTCCCGAAGGGTATGACTATACATTTTTTGGCGTTTAACTTCAGGCCATGGCTCTGGCACCAGCTATCTGTTTCCGTGAGTCCCTTCTGAAGGATATCCGTGTCCGATGCACTTTCCACTATGGCGCCCAGTTTGCAGTCGTCTGCAAACTTTGTCAGCCAAAGTCCTCCCATGCTGGCCTGTACTTCTGAGAAGTAGATGCCAAACAATAGGGGGCCAAGGACCAGACATGGTATATTTATCTTTGGAGAGTGCAGTTAGCACATGTTCTATAATAATCATGGAGGTAGGAAGGGATTAGGACATTTGTTGATAATCAATGACTGTTTCTGATTTGAAGTTTGAACTAAATTTATTTGCAACCATATTATGAAATCGTTAAGCTCAAAGTGAATAATACCATTTGTTCAGAGAACTGATGATTATTTATCTTCTTATGTAGTAATAGAAATAGTTATGGCTATTTGTTGACTTCAGCTGATAATTTTAATCTCTGTTCTGCTTACTTCTTCCTTATGGAAACTTTGATTTTTTGCTGACCTTTTTGATAGAATCTCTTAACGTGGAAATTTTTTGATTTACTATAAGCCTTATGAACTGCATGACCACTTTATATTATTTCAATGCAGATCTAGTTTATGCTGGCATTTCTCCAAGGTAGTTTATTTCTATATTTATTTTTATGTTCCTAAATATGTTTTTTTTCAGAGTACTTTGCTTATTTTGTTTATTAAGTGGAAATAAAATTCACTGACAAGGAACAGCTGAGACTAGATGGGGGCAGGAAATCATCATACAGATGAATTTGAGAGCGTGTCATATAGTTTTAAAAGTTTTGTCTTTTTAAAAAATATTCAAATTCAGACTTGCATTTTTGGTGGTTTAATATGTTGCTAAAGAGAAAATTACTGAACTGAGATCAGATATTTGAAAACTGAGTGTACTACAGGAATACTGTGAGTAAGCACAATGTTGGGGAAGTGGAGGTAAGGAAAATGTTGATCAATAGTGAGCTTGTTAACTATTTGTGCACTGAAATTATGCTTTACTAAGTGTAGCATTTTCTGGGCATACCCAACCTGTGTGGTATAGGTGTTTCAGTTAACCAATGAGTAGATGAAATCACCCATTAAAAAGGCAATTTATTCATGGATAGTTCAGAAAGCACACTTTAAAATATCATGGTACTCCAGGGACATGTAAGGAAACCAGTAGCAAGCTCCGACTTGATAATTTTTAATATTTAATATAATTTGAAGTTCAGTAAGTTAAGTTTCTGGGTCAAGAGGAATCTGTCTAGAGATGTTACAGTCTATAAAAAATATCGATCCCTTCAGTTTCCAGCCTGTCTGAATTTGTGATAGGCACTGAAACCAGATAAAGAAGGAATGCTGTATTTGCAGTGAAACCAAGTCTCTGTTAAACACAGGTATTCATGTGTTCAATTTGCAGAAGATCCTTGAGATCTGGTAATTTATTGTTAAGAGTTCTGACACTGAGTGCAACAATCTTGATGTGGTCCGGACTGAAATTTACTGCAAACCTTTGTGTTATGTTGTAATATCCAGACAGGAGAAAACAAAGGGAGTGTTATCAAGTGCTTTGTCCAGGATGCAGAATTCATAGAAAAAAGGGTGTAGGGCTCTCAATCAACATGTCACAAGCTGAGACATTCTGGATCCCCCATAGAACAGCACCAGCTACGTCATTAATTTTAAAGCTAATAACCTTCCCTTTATATCACTTATATTTTAAGTGAATGTAGGATTCCATTCCTGGCCAGAGTCTTGTCTGCATTTGATACATGGAGGGCATACTCTGGTATCTTTCTTAATGCCCTTCTATGTTGAGACCCTTAGGTCATTCACAAATATATCAGCCACTATCACATGATATTAATTTTCATATTTATCCTGTTCCAGAGACTGAAGAGCCCTCTTGATTTCACAGATGCAGACAAAATAAAAGCATATGTACCCATATCTTCATATCTTTGCACGGGTACATACATATATATGTATATATATATATATATATATATATATATATATATATATATATATGGGTCTACTTTGACCCATTGAAACGTAAACAGACAAACTCTTTTTCATGAAAGTGCATATTCACAAAAATGCATTTTCTTGAGAAACAAATGAATCGGAAAAAAATAAAACAAAAAAAAAAACCGCAACACAAATCACATTTATGCAGGGGCAAGCCTCCCTGCACCCTCCCATGTGGGAAGCTGCACCCCCACACCCCGCTACGTTTATATTCTCACTCCAAAATTGCACTACAGTGGGGAAAAGGGAATATTCTCTTATCCTCGCTGTGCCGTGATCTAAGCAACAGCCCTCATTGCTGTTTGCTTAGTTGCCTTTTCACGAAAGTGCATTTCCGTGAAAATGCACTTTTGCGAAAAGGAGTTTGCATGATTATGTTTCATTGAAACGTAATTTCTATGGGTCGAGGTAGACCCATACACACACACACACACACACACACCTATATATCTATACATATATATATATATATATATATATATATATATATATATATATATATATATATATAAATATATATATATATACACACACACACACACATATCAATGAATACATAAAATGGTTCCCTGATGTCTTTGTGACTGGCAACAAGTTCAAATACCGTCATTTAGTTAGAACTTGTCAATCCAGTAGCAGTGTATAGCAAGGAAAAGCAGCGCAGAGCATCCTGCTAAAAAATTACACTTTAGAATGATAGCCAATCACGGAAAAAATTAAAATAAGCCTGCTGCAAGCAAAATGCCCAGGATACCAATGATATCATACTGTCAACAGAAAAAAAAGTGTCCTAAATGTACAAAAGTCTGCCTCAATAAACAGTTTTAACAGTGATTAATTGAAGGTGTTTTACTGTTTGCATTGCTTTTTCAAGCTGATTCTATGCTGTGCCTAGGTATTTAAATCAGTTTTGAATGGAGTCTTGTTTTTTTTTTTTGTCTCTGCATTTTTACCATTTCTTCTTTGAATTTGATGCTACAGCTATTAACTGAATTGGTTTTACAGTTTGTATAATTTTTTCTGTGCTAAGTGAATTAATCATTGCTTCTGCATTTTTATTTCTGTGCCTTCAATTAGTTAGAATGGCCAGTTTTTTTCCAGCTTTGTGAGTTAACTAGAGCTGGTGGTCACCAAACCTCATAACAGTGGGGGTGATTTCTACAGCTGTGGGAAGACAAACACTATTGGCTAGAGGTTTAAGTATTTCCAACTTCCGTTTTCCTTGTTTATATTACGTGTAGTCAGCCATTGTCTTCTTACTTTAAAACTCTTGGAACCTTAGGCTCCTGTGCCCAAGCTAAAACCATTTTGCATACATGCAGCAGGGAGGTACATTTATACTACTGCATTTAAAGTCATAATATGGCACAGTGGAGCAGCAGATAGTGCTGCTACCTCATAGCAAGCAGTTTTCCTGTTTGATTCTCAGCTGGGGTACATAGTGTGTTGAGTCTGCATGTCCTCCCTGTGTTTGTGCATGTTTTCTCTGCATGCTGTGGTTTTCTCCCCCATATTCCAAAGACATGCAGTAGGTGGCTTGAACACACTAAGTTGGCTGTAAGTGTGAATGTGTTTGCTACAGCTGAGCTAACCACCCGGCCATGAGAACACTGGATCTAGGTGATGATCACTCTGGATGGGATAACCCATCCTCAAGTGGGGAAAAGGGAGTGATTGACGTACTAAAACAACCTAATCATTTAAATCAGTTTTGATCCAACCACCCAGTCCTTGCTGTACTTTTAAACTTTGTAGCTTTTGAGCTTCCTGCCCTAGTGTATATTTGGGATTGGATGCTCCTCCCAGTTTCATCTCATTTGCCCATTTTACTGTTCACTGTCAGCTCAAACTGGGAGGGGCCTTAAGATTTTTAAAGCTTGAGTTAGCCTCTGTTTCTTACCATCCCTTTCACTTAGTCCACACTGCAATATTCTGAGTGTTAATCCTCTTCCTCATCTTACTTTTAAAATTGTTAACATTTGGGATTAGACTACCAGTCACCAGAGAACCTGAAGACTGATTCCCATGAAACACCTTAGGATTAGTACTTTTGTTTTGCTCCTGGAAAGAGAAGGAACAGATGGGGATTATTTTCTGGCCTTTCTAATCACTACCAATCATTACCAATCACTAGAACTTTATTCTTATGGTCTGGTTTGGGATTAGTGCTACCCCTTGCTTCTGGTGAGAGGAAGGGCCAAAGGATCATTGATGACTAGCACTCTACAGCTCTGGTGAGACCAGTATTATCCCCAGAACCAGACAGATAGCACCCGCACTAATCAGCTCCAAATCTCCTGACCACTACTCCCCTTCAGTATCCATTAGTAAGCATCTGGAATCATGCATTTGCACTTTCTAACTGACTCTGTAGCCATCTTGGTTGAAATGTCTATCCTGCGACAATGTAGCAATTGTCTCATGTTTTCTGACAACCACATACTACTTAAATTGACACAGTGAGTGAGAGATGTAGTTATATAATGTTATTGGAAGCAAAGCTGTCATATAAAGTCACTAAAAATAGTAAACATGTTTTCAGTAACAAACAATACCACCTTATACCCATCACACACATACAAAACAGACAACTAGACCTACATATGATGAGGTTCTTAAACATAACCTACCTAAACCACAAAGGCCTCCTAAATGCAACCTAAGAGGGAAGTACCCCCAGCAACCTCACAAACACTTATCTCAGGCAGCATACATCATGAAACACGCATCTAAGTCTTTCAGTATCTCAGCTCAAACGACCATAAGGCAAACCTCCATGCAATTAAACATCATAGTGATAGTGACTCCATAGTGAGACATACTAATGCATCCCTCACCATGCTGAGCAAGGAGAGGATCACATTTAGCTGTCTTTCGGGTGTCATAATTTGCCACATCATGCATGCACTCAAGTCCTTGCACACAAGTGCACATGTGACACAATCATAGTATAAGTGGGAGTAAAAGACTTGAGACATACCTACCTGGACTATATATGAAGAGAGACATACCAGAGATCTCGCAATATGTGGACTGAGGCAGATACAAACCTAGCCTTTATTTATTGTTTTATTTTTATTTATTTTACATTTGCTTACCGGGACATTCCAAGTGGACGCAGGTCCTTTTTCAGCGGATGCCCGGGAAGAAAAGCTCCACGTCATGTACATGATAAATAGAGATACAAAGTTGCAGCAATAGTGAACAACATTAAGGGTTGTTGACTTTAATACAATAACAATATATTGATTATCAACATTATATACAGTAAATGTTGCAAGTTAAGATAGTTTCTTGTCATTTACAATATTAGTAACAAAGTTGTCAGACAAGATTTTAAAGTATGTAAAGACAACTAGCTAATTCTGACTGTGGTTAGTAGTGGCGGTAGTATAGTTGGGTTAAGAGTCTAGGTGGGGAGGTAATGGTGTGGGTGTTAGTCTGGATTAGAACAAGGACAAAACCAGTGCAAATTTAAGTGGAATTTGAGCGCAGTCTTGAAAAGGCTGCTGGAAGGTAGAGTAGTTAGAGAGGGTGGAAGATTGTTCCAATGTTCAGATATGGTACATGAACAAATGGCTTCTCCTGCTGAGTTTTTGGATTTGATAACAGTGAATTGATTTTTGTTGCATGAACTTAGGGGCCTAGTGGAGTGATAGGGTTTGAGAAGGGTTTGAAGGGAAGGGAAGGGATGTTATGGGGGTGGTTAATAAGTTTATGAGTGAGGGTGAGTTGATTAAAGTGAAGGAGTTGTGGGCGTTCTAGCCAGTTTAGTTCTTTAAGGGAGATACAGTGATGGCTGCGGTAGGAGGTTCCAGAGGCAAATTTAGTAATTTTGTTGTAAAAAGCATCCAACTTGTGTAGATCTGTCTGTCTAAGGTTGGTATGTATGGGGGATGCATAGAGTAGGGTGGAGATTAGCTGAGAATTGGCTATGGAGATTCTAGCCACCTTGGTTAAGAAATGGTGGCTTCAATATAATGCACCAAGTTTCTTGTGAACTTTTTTTATTGTGAGAGATATGTGGGTGTCAAATCTAAGTTTGTTGTCTATTTCCACACCGAGTAATTTTGTGTGTTCTGATGGAGAGATGATGGTATTGTCTGTGGCGAGAATGTTGAAGTGAGGGGTGTTTTGGGTGGCTTTGGAAGGTTGGAACAGGAGAAGTTTTGTCTTACTTGGGTTGAGTAGGAGCTGAGCATTGGATAGCCAGCTTTCTACCTTGCCTTGAGCAGCTTTTTAGCATCACTAAGAATAATTTCACCATACGAAGAAAATATTAACTTTAACTATTGTCTTTGTTTCTTTTCTTTTTTTTTTACTCAATTTTTTTATTTTGATTTAAAACATAATAATGATTGTTTACAATTAATAAATATTTAACTACATACAATATTTACATTTAGTCTGACAAATAGATTAAGATAACAAATCTATGTAAAAACAGTTATGTTGATACATAATTAAATTATCAGGAAGAGTCTGATTCCAATTGCAAGGTGTCAATCAATGTCAAAACTTTTCTCCATGGGTTATTGACTAATGGTTTGGGATGGATTTTCAGTTCTTTAGTTTTGATGTCCATTAAAACAGACTTCTTCAGCAGACATAAAAATTCCTCCATGGTGGGCACTGTGTTGGATTTCCATCTTCTGGTTATACATTTCCTAGCTATTGCTAGTATAGTCCATATTAAATACAAATCCAATTTCTTCAAGTGAGGATTACTGATTACATTCAGTAAAATTAGAGATTTTGTCAAAATAAATGTATCTGTATAAAGAGCTTCTAAAAAATTATTAATATCATTCCAATATGTTCTAATACTGACACAATCATAAAAAAAAAATGGGACCAGTCTGCGTTAGCTGATTCTTGGCATCTCCAGCATACATTATTACTTGAGGTTGGCTTTGTTTCTGGTATAATTCAATGAGGCCCTGATATATATCTGCCATGGAGGAGATTTTAGGCAGTCCAATCTGCTTTGCCAATATATTCTCCTGCACCTATATCCAAAAGGCTTTCTTATATTGGCTAACAACGTATCTACCTCCATAGTGTCTTTTTCAGGCAATGTCATTCTTCAAAAGCTTCCAGCTTAACAAAACAAAATCTGAATAACATAAAGGTATTGCTGCTCAATACTAGGAGCTCCGATGAAAAACCTTCACTCACTACAGGCACTGTTTAACCTGGCATGCATTGATATATGGATTGGCGTGAAGGCCAGGTTCAAGACCATTGAGAGCACCCTATCAGTGCAGGGTTTCAACACCTACCATATGTTTAGGTCTACCACACTAGATGAAGGAACTTCAAGCACCAGTGTCTCCATATTCATGAAACATAATGTCCCTTTCAGGCTCATAGACAGGATAATATCTTAGAACTGCTCCACATTCATCTCACCATTAATAACCCCTTATCATATTATAGTTATCTATAGTAACCCTTCTGTGTCCCATGTGGCTCATACCTTCTACCTGACTAGTATGGAGTCCCTAAGCATTAGGCCAAACACAATTCTCCTAGGGACCTCAACTACCCTTCTATCATCTGGAAGACTCATACCTCCGCTAACATGTATGGTCAGAAATTTCTGGACTTCACAAATAAAAACTCTCTGGACCAGTTAGTCTGTACCACATCTTGAACAAGGTTTCCACTAAAATGGAAGAGCTTTGTTCCTTCTTCGCCAAATCAGAACATAAATCAGTTGCATTCACATTAAGACTGAAGCCAGAAACCGCTTCATATACCTCAGTATTCATAAATTATAAAAAAGGCTAATCTACAAAAACTGAGTGATGGCAAGGCTAAAATTAACATACCCCTCCAACCTGATGACCACACTGCATTTGCAGAATCTTTTAATACCAAATTCAATACACATGTGAGTAGATGTATAGATGCATCTCTCCCCCTCTGAAACAAATACAATGTCAAATTTAAAAATAAACTCCTATGGTGGAAACCAAATATAAACATGCTCTACAATAAAAGAAAAAAATACCATCATTGTATGCAATAATAAAGATGTCAAAAGCATTCTTGCTCAACTTAAAAAGGAATTCATGTCCCTGATCAAATAAATGAAAGTTAGGCATGAGATAAAAATAGCAACCCAAGCAAATGACAACCATAAAACCTTGTTTGATAATGTTAGAAAACCCAGAGACATTGGCCAGAGCAGCACCAAACTAAAAGCAAATGATATCACATACTCAGATACTGAGAATATAGCCAGTCTATTAGTGGATAAATGTAGCTCTAACGTTACCTCCTTCTCTCACCCTACATTCCAAGAACACACACCTGCATCTACATCCACCACAAATTTTCCAAGAACAAGGCCTCAAAGCACTTTCCAAGGTCAAGAACACTGTTTCTCTAGGTCTGAATAACATTATCAGGCTGCCAGATGTCCACCTTGAATCAGTACCTGTCAGCCCTTTTACAGGGGCTATTCAATATCAGTCACAAAAAAGGCTTTGTACTGGACAAATGGAGGACAACAATAGTCATCCCCATTCAAAGTGGTAGGGCATTAATGGATATTGTAAATTATAAACCCATTGTTTGACAAGCCTCATCTGTAATACTATGGAGAGGATCATTATGGAATTAATAAATAAAACATAGGTAACCTACAAAATCTTGACTCAAGCCAGTTTGGATCCTGTCTGCTTAACCTGGTTGACTTCTTTGAGAGGGTTCCTGAAGCAATGGATGAGAGAAAATTAGTACACACCACATATATAGACCTTGCAAAAACTTTGAACACCAGCCTACACTCAGGCATTGTTGATAAACTCTCCTAAATAAATGTTAATCTCTATGTAGTTCATTGGGTTGCAAACTGGCTCACAAATAAAACCCAGGAAATTAGGGATGTACCTTGGGGTTCAGTCCTTGGGCCACTCCTCTTTGGCATTTGCTTCTCAGAGGTCAAAGCTAATATAAAGGGTCTGTGGCTGAACACATTTGTAAAGGACTATAAACTTAATGCCATCATAAACTTTCCAGAGGACACCGAGATTCTCTAAGAGGGCCCTTTCCAAACAAATATCTGGTGTCAAAACCATAGACTAAAACTAAACAAAAAAAAGTATAATAGTATTCTTTAGCAAACATGATGTCCCTGTAGCTGTCACATCAACAATACCCCTAAAAATGATCCTGTAGTTAGAGACCTGAGAGCCTATATAAACAACAGCAACACTTTTCTTTGACCAGCATGTATCCCCTATTGTAAGAACGTCCTTTTTCATTGTGCAGCTTATTTGCAAGGGTATGGTGTCTAGGTTCAGGGAAGTGATCATTTCACTGCATTTGGCTCTTATTAAGCTGATCGTTGAGCTTAATGCTCATTTCGGTGTGTATCTGTTCAAACAGTTAATACAACTTGAATGACTACAATGCTTTCGCACCAAGAAAATTGAGACTTTAAATCATAAAAAACTAAACTGATCATTTCGAAGCCATGTCCTTACTCTTAGTATTATACAAGCTAATGAGGGGGCTGATTTCTGCCTAGTATCCAGATCCTCAATAGAATCTATCTTCTTTGATCTACTGTGTATCCACAAGAGGATTGGTGAAATTAGTACCTGCTCAAGAGATCGTATTCTGTTTTGCAAAATAAATAGAACATGTTGGAGAGGTAGACATGTACCACAGAGAATACCACTTCTTTGGAATAATCTTCCTTTCCACATAAAGCAAAGTACTTCACTTAGTCTATTTAAATGTAATCTGGATGAATGGATGGGAAGCCTCAAATTAATCCCTGATTCAGCACCATTGTCCCTTGTGGATGGAGTAGCATGTACAAAATGTTTTGTGCAGCTGTAGGTTATTTCTACTTAATTTTCAAGGACAAAACTCTTCATGGGAATGCAGGGCTAGGCTTCTGAAGATCCTCATGGATTAATAGCCTACAAAGTTCCTATAAACTTAAAAGATAAGCAGCAAATGCACTGTAAAGGCACACAGATGGAATTGAAGTAAATAACATACTTCCCTGATGTCTTTGTTAGTGCTAGTAAAGTCAAATTTGCTTTGAAATAGACAATCTTGTACTGGCTTGTAGTAAAAAAGTACAACACAGAACAGGCTGACAAAATAGTACGGCTGAAAGTCCTTTTCTTTGTAATGATTCCTGTGCTTTCATTGCATTTCTTTACAATAGCTTCACTAGTTCAGTCATACACTCATTGCTCCCATTTCACCACAAAAACCTTGGACTTTAAAATGCTTGAACACATGAGATTTGGAAAGGTTTGACCTCTCAGCATGTAACTGTGGACCATTAGCTGATAAGAACTGTTCTGGAATACAGTGTATCGAAAAGATTAATGAGTACTGCGTTGATCGCTACTAAAGCTATCGTTTATTTAAAGTGAATAACCTCCAGATGATATTAGTAAAACTCAGTGCATAGTAGAAAACCAAGATTGTTGTGTTGGAATAGATCAGCTTCTGGCTTTGACCATAGTAATGAGGAAATGTCATGTCTGTCATCTCTTCATTCTTTTTTAGACTCCCATTCATGTCAAAAAAGTCATAGTCTTGCATGATCTTCTGCACTTTCACAGCCATATTGGTTCACTACACAATATTGTCATATCAGTCAATATGTTGCTCTCTTTCTGTGCTTGGGCATTCAAAGATATGATTCATGTATCCACAGCAGTATTTTAAGTCACATCTGAAGTAGAATGATAACTTTTGTTACCTTTAAATAAAAGACCGTGAGTGCAGGATACTTCTTTGACTGAACATATTTTATTTATTTATTTTATTTTACATTTGTTGACCGGGCTAGTCTAACTGGATATATGTCCATTTTCAGTAGAGGCCAGGGGAGAAAAGCTCCAGGTTATAATACATAGAACATACATAGTTCATAATAACAGGCTGTATAAGGTTATGATAAGCAAAGAAACAGTAAGCATGAGTAGCAATTATGAAAAAACAAAATAGTCCCAATTTTTTTTTTTTTTTTTTTTGTGTAAAGTACAATATTATGAAGGTGGCAAAATATAAAGGAAAGGATAAAGAGAGATAGCTGTGAAGTAAAGATAGGACAGATATCAAAGATAGAATAGGATGAGTAGAGGAGTACATAATTTTCTAACAGCTTTAAAAGTTGTTTTAAGAAGGAGTGGTGAGAGAAAAATACCTAAGAAGAGAGGAGAGAAAGTTAAGATGATGAGTGCTGTTCACAGGGTAAGTTCCATATCTTAATATATAGTCGTGGAACTTAGGAAAACAAGCTATTGGGGAGTTGGGTAGAGAAGGGGAGAGGGAAGGTGAGATAGGAGATAGATGAGCAGGCTAGTCTGGGTCTCTACAGGGGTAGAGCCAATTATTATTGAGGTAGATGGGTAGAGAAGGGGAGAGGAAAAGAGAGATAGGAGACAGATGAGCAGGCTAGTCTGGGTTTATACATGGGCAGAGCCATTTATTATTAAGGTACAGTTTGATATTCTTCTTGAAGAGAGGAGGAGAAGTCAGGGATGTAATATTAGTGGGTAGATTGTTCCAGTGTTTCCTAACTGAGTTGGAGAATAAGCAATCTCCAGCAGAGTTAATGGGTATAGTCCTTTTTATCAGTAGTTTATTAGAGGAGCGTAGATGTTTCAGGTTGTAGTCCAGGGTAATGAGGCTAGTGAGTATAGGAGTTTTGGTAGGTTGGTACCAGGTTTTGTGGGTTATAATAAGTTGTTGTAGTTTGATCTGATTAGGAAGTTTAAGCTAGCCAAGTTGTTTTAGGTTAGTGCAGTGATGGGTCCTAAAAGGAGATCCGGTTGCAAATCTAGCTATGTTGTTGTAGGATGTAACTAGTTTATTTAGGTTTTTTTTGACAGGTTGGTGTAGATGGGACATGCATAGAGTAGAGTAGAGATTAGATGGGTCTTGGCTAGGGTGATTCTTGTAGCTGGGGTAAGAAATGGTTTAATTCTATATAGGGTTCCTATTTTTTTGTTCACAGTTTTTATAGTAGAGTTAATGTGATTTTCAAAATTGAGTTTATTGGCAATTGTAATACCCAGTAGTTTTGTGGGGGTATCTGGAGTGATACTAATATTATTGTTGGAGGTAAGAGAGAACTGTAGGGGGGTTTGGTTGCGTGTTGGTGAGAAGAGTAGAAGTTTTGTTTTCTTTGGGTTGAGTAGGAGGCAGCATTGGTAGAACCATTGTTCAACTGTGTTAAAGGCTTTTTGTGTAAGGGACTGAAGTTCAGCCTGAGAGGTAGCTGTGCAGATAATAGTGGAGTCATCTGCATATTGGATGCATATAGAGAAAGGGATAGCAGTTTGGAGGACATTGATGAAGATGGAAAAAAGAAGAGGACCTAAGATTGAACCTTGTGGGACCCCTAGGGAAATAGGAAGGTGGTCAGATAGTGAGTTTTTCCAGATTACAGCTTGTTGATGGTTTTCGAGGTAAGATTTAATCCAAGTTATACTATTAGGATCAAGTGAAAGAGACTTGAGAATATGTAGAAGCATTTTGTGGTTCACCGTGTCAAAGGCTTTGGATAAGTCAATAAATAGAGCAGAAGAAAGGATGTTTGAATTGCGGTTAGTGTTAATGGTGTTTGTGAAGGAAAGCAGAGCAGTGATGATACTGTGGGATGGTCTAAAGCCATGTTGACAGTCAGCAAGTAGGTTGTTATGGATAAGATGGTTTAGGAGTTGTTTGTGGATACATTTTTCTAAAATTTTGGCAAGAGGAGATAATAAGGCAATGGGACGATAGTTGGATAGATCAATAGAGTTACCCCCTTTGTGTAGTGGGATGATGTGAGATACTTTCCAGATATCAGGGACTGTTCCTTCATTGATGGATCTATTTATTAGTATAGAGATAGGGTAAGCAATAGCTTTGGCTCCAATTTGTAGAAACTCAGCAGGGAGTTTGTCTTGAGAGGGTGTGGAGGGTTTTAGTTTTTGAAGTAGTGATGAAATATGTGATGTAGGGATGGGAAGGAAGTGAAATGATGGGGGTATATTTTCAGAGAAGGGATTTAGATTTGAGGTGTTGGGAGATAGGTGACTAGCCAGGTTTTGTATAGTATATGTGAAGTAGGAATTAAAGGCATTAGCTATTTGTACAGGGTTATCAGGATTTGAGTCCTGTGGGTTGGGTGTGATTGATTGGCCTGGGGATAGAAGATTATTAATGGTGGACCAAAACTTTTTAGGTTCTTTATTGGATATTTGTTGAAGATGAAGGTAGTAGTTTTGTTTATCAGAAAGTATAGCTTGTTTTGTTTTGTTCCTACATTCACAAAAGGTTTGATGGTCAGCATGTTTTTTGGAAGTACGCCATTTAGCCCAGTATTTGTTTCTGGTTATGATTAATTGCTTAGTGTTGTTGCTAAGCCAGGGGGTGGGCTTGGTTTTGGTTCTAATCTTGCGAATAGGTGCATGCTGATCTAAGATAGATATGAATAAGGAGTTGAAGTATTGTACAGCATCATTGAGAGGTAGTGACTTTAGTGGAGTCCAGTTACAGTGATATAGTTGTGAGAGAAAGAGCTCTGAGTTAAATTTTTTTGTGCGAAATGTGCGGAAGGAGGTAGGAAAGATTATGCTGTTTTTTTTCTACTAACATAGGTTAACAGGTGATCACTTAGATCACCTGGAAGGGTGCCTGCAGAGTAGGTTTGTTGGGGAGTATTAACAAGAATCCAGTCCAAGATGGGGTCTTTATTGTTGTTTTTGTTAATTCTGGTTGGGTTTGAAATAAGTTGAGTAAAGCCATGGAGATTTATATGGGAGGTGAGGTTAGACTGGTTACAGTGATTCCAATCAATATTTAGGTCCCCGAGTATTATTGTTTCTTGTGGGATATTGGAAGCTAGCCAATTGAGAATGTTCTCAGATGTGTTAATGTTATTTCCTGGGGGGAGATAAGTACAAATAACATAGATGGCTTTACTTTTATTTACTTGAAGTTTAGAGCATACAAGTTCAGCATTATTGTTTAAGGGGAGGTTCAGGTTAATGGTGCTGATTTGTAGATGTGTTTTGTAGAGAATAGCTACTCCTCCTCCCTTTTTGGATTTGCGGTCTAGTCTAATTATATTATAACCTGGTGGGGTAATTTCACAGTCTTTAATAGTGGGTTTTAGCCAAGTTTCAGATAGGCAGAGAATATCAAATTGGTTGATATCAAGGAGTGCATGTAGTTGTGCAATTTTGTTACAAACACTACGTATATTTAGGTGAGCTATGGTAAGAGGGTTGGTAAATTTGTATGAAGGTATAGTATTAGGACAGGCATTGTCTTCAGTAGTTAAGGTCTGGGTGTGCTGTGGTCCTGGGTTAGGATGAATATCTCCATCTAAAAGTATGTTGTGCAGTATTTGATGTTTGGGTTTAAGGTATAAGAGTAAGTGGTAGGCAAGTTTTTTTAGTTTTCAGGTTGTAAATGTTTATATGAATTAGTCTGTGATATTTAGCTGGGGATTATTTGGAGGTGGAGATGGGATTTTGGAATGTCACAGAAGAAGAAGAGATAGGGGATGAGGTTTGAGGGGAAGGAAGTATGGAGATGGAGTGTAAAGGTTGTTTGTAGGAGGTTAGGAAATAGGATGTAATAAGAGGAGTTAAGAGAAATAGGGGGAAAAGTAATAGTCTTTGAGAAGGATTTAATGTTGTATGCATAATTGGGCAGTGAAGTAAATAATGGAGTTTGATGAATGGTAGGTCAGATTAAGTTAGGGAAGTATAGTAAGCTGTAATAGGTTAGTGGTGTATGAGAGTGTTGTAATGGAAAGGTAAGGTGTGATATAAAGGAGGGGTGTATTAAATAGTGAATTGTGTGTTTGGTGTCAATTGAGTGGGGGTGTGGTTTCTGGGTTATAAATGTAGGAGCAGTGGGGGTGGGTGGGAATTGTGGGTAGGGTAGGGAAGCGGAGTGAGCCCGCAGGGCGAATGGAGCGGGTAGAGACAATAGAGCAGAATCTGGAGGAAGACAATCAGCCAAAGTGAGAGAAACACAACAGGTAAGTGTGAAGGTTGGAGAAGAATTGAACAGTATGCAGAGGTAGAAAGGAAGAGAGGCAGGATGCAAGACTGTTAGTCGCTGTAAGCAGGATGGGTGGGGCAAGGGGAAAGGTGGAAGATAACTGTAGGAAGAGACTAAGAACAAAGTGACTGAGGTTTTCCACAGGAAGCTTACAGAGGTGGTGTAGGAAAGTAATAGGGGAGAAGCTATAAGTTTCAAAAGTTACCGAGACTAAGTAGGAGATAACAGCTATGGAAAAAATTACTTTACAGGGTTAGGTTATGAAGCACCACCTGGAGGCCACACTTGGCGTGGTAATGTTGTTATCTTAGTGGGGATGGGGACGAGAAAGGAATGAGAAAGAGGAAGCAATGCAAGGGTAAGACAGTGGAAGAAGAAGTAAAGGCGGGGGGGGGGGTTGGCTGCTGGCTAGTCTGCCGGTTTAGTTGGCCTAAACTAAGTAGTATAAGAACTTTAATTTAGAAGACTTAACATACACATAGTTACATTGAGTCAGTGTGAATACATACTTCCAATGCCTTTTACAGGTCACACTTTTTTGGGAGATAGTAGGGGTTTTTCAGTGGTGCCCTAGTGTTCCGAGGCTTCCAGAAGGGTGTAAGAAGGTAGATTGTTGCTGGGACAAACTGGTTCACAGTGCTGGTAAAAAATATAGAGAGGGAGAGAAGGTAAGAGGCTTAAAAGGTGGAAATTAGACAATAGGAAAAATAGTTATATATTCACAGTTAACATTTCTTAACACCATCGATAGCAATATAGCATTTTGTCCTAGCTAGCAAGCAAAGTTAGGTTCTGAACACTTAAACAACTTAGGAGTCAGTTGTTACAACCAGCGTACACAACATGTCTGATGCAAACAAAGAGGCTAACAGGCAAAGATAGCTTCACAACACCAGGCCAATATGAAATTAGTTGCTGCTATCAGCGTATACAGACACGTTGTAAGCAGTGGCATAAAGCATAGGCAACAATTTTGAGGCTAGTGTCGGAGATTTACATGTGAAGTAAGTAGCTAGAATACGACACTTGAGAAAACACAGTCGTTAAACATTAAACGGAGATTTACAAGTGAAGTAAGTAGCTAGAATACGACACTTGAGAAAACACAGTCAGTAAATATTAAACAGGTAAGTAGCTAGAATACAACTCTTGAAAGAACACAGTCGCTAAACATTAAACAAGTGAGTAACTAGAATACAGCATTTGAAAAAAAAAATACAGTCACTAAGCATGAAACAGTCAATTCAGCAAATGCTAGGCACATTGGGAGGTTATTTGGATACTTAGGCTTGTAGATGCAAGGTAAAAATTACAAAGTACAGTTGCTACTAGCAGCGTTAACAATCAGAGGCATTTAATAACGTAAGCAACAATTTTGAGGCAGGAATCGGAGATTCTCAAATAAAGTACGCGACTAGAATTCCGACACTTGAAGACAAACTATGGCTTTATCAATGAATAAATAAGACATATATTATGGCTTTATCAATGAATAAATTTGCTTCACACTCTCTGGCCATGATACATTCACCTAACTTTTGTCTTTCTGCATCACTTCTTCTGGCAGCTTTAAATTCCTGCAATTGATAAGCTATAACTTTAACTTTTGTGATGACTTGAAAGACTTCTAAGTCCTCCTCCAGCAGATGATCATTGCATTCCTTTATAAAGGCTTTACATAGTGCTGGCCCTGACAATCATGGGGCCCAGTTTGGATCATTCTGGTGAGGCCTCTCAGGTAAACACACCACCTACCATCACCCCCCAGCATCTTTCCACCCTAGATTATTTCAAATTAGCTATCAGGAATTCATGCTATTACTGTGTGCTAAAACAAAATAATATCTTTATTTATTCGTATATTAAAAAATACAACACAAAGCAAACAACGCTACTCTGAAATAACATAAACTGAAACGTGAACCCTGGTAAAAGCTAAATCTTTACAGTCTCACAGTCCCCAACTCTCATCTCCATGGCCAAAGTGCTGGGATGTAGGAACAGACAAATTATCTTGGCTGCACATTTCATTTTTTTTTCCATTGGTCAATTTGTTTCTTGAGTGACAGTTAAATGCACATGGAATTTCTGGGTCTTTGTCTTTTCTGATAAGACTCAAAGTCTGCACAAACTGCAGACACTGTTGGTGACTCTGTGCTAGATATTTTTCCCATCTGCCTTTGCATTCCCTTATCTGCTTTTTAAATGTAATGATTTAAAGATGCCCACCATTACTGTAAATTGAGCTTTGTAAGCTCCTCACTTTCTACACCAATGTTTATACCATGAATTATTTATTTGCCTTTCCTTATACTTATTTTGAAAAAAGTGCATTTTGACTGTCATTGTCTGTTTTACTGATTTACTTGCTCTGAATTAATTATCTAGCTAGCCGTTGGATAAAGTAGCATATTTTTTACACTTTAGCAAGCACTTTTCTGTGTTTTTACATCAAGAGGTCAGTGGATTTTCCATCTAGTGGTACTGAGTGGTAGCCTGGTTAGTACAGGTTGAGGAAACACAATAGAGATTCCTGCATATAGATGTTTTATTGGCCGAAGGGCTTACTAATCAGAATATCTTGTTTTTATAGTCGCTTTATAAATTCTATACAATAGCCTGGCTCATTTCATTACAAAGCGAAGTTATTGAAAAATGACACTTTTATAAGCTGTTTAAAGTACACTGAATAATCACACTTTCATAAGCTGTTTAAAGTACACTGAATAATCACACTTTCATAAGCTTTTTAAAGTACATTGAATAATCACACTTTCATAAGCTTTTTAAAGTACATTGAATAATCACACTTTCATAAGCTGTTTAAAGTACACTGAATAATCACACTTTCATAAGCTGTTTAAAGTACAGTGATGTATCTGTATATTTAAGTTTGCTTGTAGTAGCATTTCACTTCGGACACTCCTTTACTATGCTTTTACATTAGGAGGACTGGGATTACTCATCTAGTAGCAGTAGGTGTTTATCTGGTCTATCTATGTTGGAAAGCAGACAAAAGGGCTCTACATGTAGTCATCATACTGGCCAGAGGGCTCAGTCAGTTTTCTATATTTCCAGTGCTGTTATAAGTCTGGAACATTTTCACTGAGCTGTTGCTGTGCCAGTGCCCAATACAGACACAAACATCTGTAAACATTGCTTATTTTCATTATATTGTATGTGTTTACTCTGCTAGTTAACTTATTATAGCACCCAGGACTATTGCTGCTCAGAGAGCATCTGATTTTTGGTGCTGGGCAGCATCAGTGTTTAGGTTAGCTCCAGATTGCATCACGTAAGCACCCTTCACTTATTTGGTTATAAACACCCTCCTTTCCTATTCCTTTCAAGCATACATAAGGACCTGCAACCATGAATGGGCACTTTCCTGCTATCTCTGCATCCAGCTTGGTGGATATGCATATCTTGAGACAATATAAAAAATTGCCTTATGTACACTGGCACCCACTTAATTCTTGAACAGACAAATACAGTATGTGATGTAGTTACACATTGACAATGGAGTCTAGACTCTCACATACAGACACAAAAAGCAGCAAATAGGTTGTCAGTGACTCACACACATCACTCACCTCACCCACAAAGGACCACATGCATAGACCCACATATTCAGAGGTGCTCAGTTGTAACTTGCCCAACCTTCGAAGGCCTCTCAGGCTCAGACCTCAGAAATTCCACAGGTGCACAGACAAGACAACTCCCATCACAACACATAAAGTCATATCACTTTGTGCCTCAACTACCAAGCCTGTAGGGTGAAACTCTC
This sequence comes from Protopterus annectens, assembly GCF_019279795.1. NCBI lineage: Eukaryota > Metazoa > Chordata > Ceratodontiformes > Protopteridae > Protopterus > Protopterus annectens. The sequence continues at coordinate 1,866,378,177 of NC_056737.1, forward strand.
ATCGACCTAATATTCTGGTCATAGGAGACTCCATTGTGAGACACACTGATGCCCCTTTTACCAGTTTAGATAAGGAGAAGGTTACAGTTAGTTGCCTGTCAGGGGTTAGGATTCACCAGATCACACAAAAACACAGGTCACTTAGCCCTAAGTACCAGTATGACTCAGTGCAAGTCCATGTGGGCATGAATGACCTGAGATGTATCTCCTTACATTCTATGAAGAGAGACATGATTGAGCTCTCAGAATATGTGTTACAGGCAAGTATTAGCCTAACGCTGAGCAGCTTTCTACCATCTCCAAGGATGATACCACAATGCCAGCAAGAAATTATTAATTTTAACAACTAGCTTAGCTACTGATGTCCTTCCAAAGGGGTCTAATGCTTGTCAACCTGGGGGAACATGGTCGATAATCCCAATGTTTTGCCAGGGATGGTCTTCACCTGTCACTTCTAGGCTATCGGATATTAGCCAAAACATTATCCACCACTAAAGTTTCTTTTTAGACATTGCCAAACAGACAAATCTTCTGACATAAAAAAAGCTACTCAGGACAAACTAAAGGTGTTATTGCTAAATACTAGCAGCCTCAACAACAGACTGCACTCCCTGGAAGCTCTCTTCACCCCAGAGAATACTGGAGTCTGTGCAATCACTGAAACATTGCTCAAAGCCACAGAAAGCACTCCAGCGGTGCATGGCTATAGAACCATCCATACATTCTGACCACCCACAGAACATGAAGGAACAAAAGGTGGAGGTGTATGTATCTACATAAAGGATAAGCACACCTCAAGGCTGGTTAAACAATATTACATGCTTGAGTTACTCCATGTCCAACGAACCATGGGAAAAATCCATTACCATATTCTTGGTAGCTACAGGTCTCCCACTATGTGCCATGAAACCCATGCATCATACCTGAAGTTACTAAAATCACTCATCATCCAGCCTGATATCATACTCATGGGTTGGGAGGGTGGCCTAATGGTTAAGGTGTTTGCCTTACAAACACAAGGTGCAGGGTTTGAGTCTCACAAGGGATAATTGGCTAGGCTTAAAATGTCTCACAAGGACAATTATCCTAGTACTAAACTATGCACCTACTCATGGGAGATTTTAACTATGCTTTTATTAAGTGGGAGGCATACATGACCACTAACCTGCTTGCCCAAAGATTTCTTGACTTTGTAATTTCAAATGCCCTGGAGCACCTAGCATGCACTCCCACTAGGGGAACAAATATTTTTGATCTGGTACTCACAAATATGAGAGAGTGCTGTGCCCCCCCCCCTCCCAGTTTATTTATGTATTTAACATTTGTTTACCGGAAAAGTACAACTGGGACAGAGCCCATTTTCAGTGGAGGTCTGGGGAGAAATGCTCCAGACGCATATTTTTGGAATGTGAGATGGAGAAAATGGGAGCATCCAGAGGAAATCCATGTGAACGCAGGGAGAACATGCAGTTTCCGCACAGAAGGCACCCAAGCTGAGAATAGAACTGTTGCTTTTCTTGTTGTGAGGCGACAATCCTAACTGCTGCACCACTGCACCACTGGTGTTATGTCCTCACTGGTAATATCAGATCACAAAGCAGTATCCCTTAAAATAAAGGTAAAACCAGTCCCCCTACCTAACCCAAAAACTTTAAGAACTTCTCTAAGTCAAATTACAGCCTATTAAGGGATGGCATAACTAGTTTTCAAGCTCCCCCAAATGCAGAACGCACAGATATCTATACAAAGGCACACATAAAAGCACCCTATGACCATATAAACAACTGCATAGAAATGGCAGTACCAGATCAAAATAAACCCAGGTCAATCTGCAGAAACAAGCCACTCTTGAGGACTCCTGATATTAATAGGTTGTACAACAAAAGAAAGAAAACCGAATCAAGAAATAAGAGGGAATGTGCACAACAGAGCAACATGTCCCTCATTAGTCTAAGCAAGTGAATCAGGGAACTAGCCAAGTCTCTGAAAGCAGACTCTGAGGTAAAAATAGCCTCCAAAGCTAAGGATAATCATAAGGTATTTTTCAGTTATGTCTGCAGTCTTAAGGACAACACCCAACAATGTGTAGAATTAGTTGTAGACGGCATCATATATACTCAGCTGGAAGACATAGCAAATATGCTGGCCAACAAATTCAGCTCAAATTTCAGCTCCCCGTCTCCCCAGTTCTCCACTCTAAAATGCTCTTCACCACTCCACAACTAATTATCACCAAAGAACAGGTTGCCACTGTGCTCTCTAAAGCTAAAAACATGGCTTCAATGGGGCCTGACGATATACCAGGTTGCCTCTTAAACAGTTTAAATTAGGATTCATTGAGTCCATTAGAATCTTTATTTAACCATAGCCTCTGGATTGGCTTTGCCCTGCTAGAGTGGAGGATGGCAACCATCGTCTCTCTGCATAAAGGGGACCATCCACTGACCTGGGAAATTACAGACCTGTAAGTTTGACTAGTCTTATATGTAAGGTCATGGAAAGAATAATCATGGGCCTGATAAATAATGGCACAGGAAACCTCCACACACTGAACCCAACCCAATTCAGTTTTCTCAATGGCAGGTCATGCCTACTGAATCTGGTGGATTTCTTTAAGAAAGTCACTAGGGCCATGGATAAGAGTAAAACAGTACATGCCACCTACCTCAACCTGGTCAAGGCATTTGACGTAATTCCCCACTCAGGGATTATAAATAAACTCACAAAATTGGGCATAAATCACTCTTTTACCAGATGAATAACCAACTGGCTCATGGACAGGACACATAATTAAAGAAGATGAATCTAGATCCTGTAAGAGATCAGTTACTATGCCTGTGCCAGTATTGGGACCATTTCTGTTTTGAATAAACTTCCCTGAAATCAAGGCAAATCATTTAGGCCCCTTGATGACAAAGTTTGCTGATTATTGCAAGCTGGGGCTAATCCTTGAAATCCACAATGATATAGATATCCTTCAGGATGGTCTAGATCAGTCAAATGTTTGGTGCCCAAACTATGGCCTAAAACTAAATGCAAAAAAATGCATTTTCATATCCTTTGGAAGGTCAATCACCGCTGCAAATGTAATATTAATAGCACACCCCTTAGACTAAACTCAGATGTGAGAAATCAAGGTATACAGATAGATAGTAGCTTGAACTTTAACCAGCATGTGTCCACAGTGGTGAGGAAATTATTTTATGTGCCACAACCTATAAGTAAAGGTATGGCATCCATATCTAAGGAAATTATAGTACCACTGTACTCAACCCTCATTAGACCAATAATCGAGTACAGTGTGACATTTGAGCATGTATTTGACAAGGTACTTACAGCAACTGGGGTGAGCTTAGAGGCTCCTCACAAAGAAAATATAGGGTGTAAACAACATGAACTATGCAGATAGACTAAAAGCCCAATCTCTTTACTCTGTCTCTTACCGACTATTAAGGGGTGACCTATGCCTAACCTACAAGGCACTCACAAATCAAGCCCTGATGGACATGCTACACATCTGCAAGTCAAACAGCATGAGGGTCACTCGATCTAGGACTCTAAACTTAGTCAGCCATTCAAACAAAATATGCAGGAGAGACAGATATGTGTCTCAGAGATTGCCCATTTTTGGAACAGGATTCCTTTTCACATTAAGCAGAGCTTTTACCTAGTCCTCTTCATATGCAGTTTGAATCAATGGATGAAGAAATGCAAATTCAGACCTGGGGTAGTGCCTATGTCCTTTATGGACAAGTGTAATCCGTAAGATACTCAATGTGCAGGCAAAAATCCATGCCATCCTCTGGACCTAGGAGCCATACATTGGGTAAAATTGGATTATATTGCCTAGGCTTGTAATGGCCCATTAAGCCATTAGCCTAGTAATCTCCTATGAACATATGAACATTTGAATATCATCATCATAATCTCAGATCTCTCCTTATAAATGAAGTTGATCGTACACTTTTATATGTAGAATCTATTTATACCTATTTCTGAAAAGCGTATTTTTATGTACTTATTTGCTGAACCAAGTAAGTGGACTAATGCTTGCACATCACTTCTAGCCATAGCTCGAGCCACAGTCATCACAGTAAAGATTACCTGATAAGAAACTTTATGGTAGCCACGACTAAGCAGCATGTTTTGGCAGGTAGGAAGAAATTTAAATGCTTTATGGGAACACAGATGTAGAAAGAACTCACAAAATTTGTTCAGCTTTCTGCAGCACACTTCTACTAAAACTCTTTCCCAATCCAGCCCATTTTCGACCTTTATTTTTCTATTTGTTTGCCCTCCCACCCCCTCACCTTATTTTGTATATGACTCTGGAACTGTGATATCCTTACCCAGTATATTTATGAGTCGAACTGTTTATATGACCATTTTCCTATTTTAGCCATGTGGAATCATTTATCTATCCACCTCTGCCTTCCCCCTAAACCTGCATACCTTGTGTTTCATTTCTCTTGGATTATTGTTCTTTTATCTGTATCTGCAACAAGTGTTTCTCTGTGATAGTGTTGAACTGGTAGCATTCTGTCATAATTTGTGGTGATTACAAGTTATCTCGTGTCACAGTACGAGATCACTTTTTGTTTGTTCTTCTGAGAGTTTATTTTCATACTGCTTGTGGCTGACTATTCCACAGTTAGTTTTTATAATTATATTCATTAACAACCAGCTCAAGAAAAGCAGAAGAAAAGACATCATCTCTCTCGGTCTTCATATCAAACATGGTCTTACTACCTTCTGCAACCGTGAATGAAGTGATACACAAAACCAAAAGGTTAATCCAACCTCAGTTTTGGGTTGAACAATCTGTTAAGTACTCATCAACTAGCTACAATGAAAGAATGAGCAACTAACATTGAGAGCCTTACAAGTCTCAGAAAACTGCAGTATTAAAAATGCTATACTAGCCACTAGTGCAGTGAATATAGGAAATGTAGTCCGCTCCTCTGTCGAGATTCATAGCTGGTGCAGAAGCAAAACTACAAGTGGGAAAACTTATGTATTTATTTGCTGGAATTTGTTTATCAAGAAAGTACAAGTGAGAAGTGCCCTTTTCCAGTGGAGTCCTGGGGAGAAATGATCCATTATTATGACATCAAGGACATAATTTGCCTTGTTTCATCATTTACTGTTAGTTTCATTCATGGTAACAGAAGAAAATGCCTTGTGGTTTGCTGCATTGACTCTTAGGTTGGTCCTGTGGATGACATAACATGTGATGATTGCAGCACAGCCCAGTGCAGGGCCCTATGTGGGAGAGAGAACCTATTGGTCCAAATATGTTCAATTGGTCTAAACCCGGCCCTGGCTATACAGACTGTGTAAGGGATGTGTGTCAATTATCCTGGTTTGTAGTGGGCATAGACATCATGTGTTTCAAGGGTCAGCATTACCTTCTGTAATCAGGGTTGTTTGTTTTTTTCATTTTATTAATGAATTTATTAATTTAATTTTTTTACATATTTATTTATTTATTTGCATTTGTATACTAGGAAAATCCATCAGTGCATTCGCATTAGTTTTCTGTAGAGATTCATGGAGAAACGTTCCACTAGTACTTTATAATATATATAATCAAACAGTGTAATCAAACAGAAAGTATAACAAATGAATCATTGGTACTACTTGATACAAACATATTAATGTTTGAAATTTCAAATCATCAATGCACATTTGATTGACAAAAATATTTCAGACAGTCACTTTACAGAACACTCAGAAACAATGAATGTACAAAAAAAAATATGAAAAAAAAAACTTATTTTTGTGATCTCTAAACCATAACCGAAAAAGTATTTTTGTGATCTCTAAACCATAACCCTATGGCTGCATTCAGACCTAATTTATCTTAATATTGCCAGTGTCATAGAAAGATTATTTTCTACAATAAAGTGTACATTTAGAGTTAGATGCATAACTAAGGTAGTGCAGGGGTACTGCTTCCCCCGTGCACCACCTTAGTACTGCATGCTAAAACTAATTCTAACTCTAACACTGCACCCTTTCCTTGGTTGTGACTCTAATCTTACCTTAAAAAGCCCTTTCATAACACTGCCAATATGCAGCTAGGTCACTCACTACACACAAATAGATGCACGTGCACACACACACACACACACACACACACACACACACACACACACACACACACACACACACACACACACACCACCTAAACAGTTTCGTAGCAGCCCATTCTCTAACATCATCGTCATCATCAACCACCTTTTTCCCATTTTCTACATGAGGTCAGGGTGCAGTGCCAAGTGTCACCATCTCTCTCTATTTCATGCCACTCTTCTGCCTTCTTCTACACTCATGCCTTACTGCCACTGATCTTTTCTCACACAATCCATCCACTTCTTTACTGGATGCTCTTATTTCCTCTTCCTCTTGCTTTCTTCCTGTCGGTTCCAAATCTTCATCACCAGATTGTCTTCCATTTTTCTGTGTATGTGCCTGAACCAATGTAATCTGATCTCTTTGACCTTTTCTGCAATTGGAGCTACTTTGGCTTCTGCTGTTACATCCTCATTTCTTCATCTGTCCCACAGTGTGCATCCTACCACCCATCCCAAGCACTTCATCCCCATCACATTTAGCTTCCTCAACTGCTCTGCCTTTGCAGTCCAGGTTTCCATATCATACAGTAGTACTGGTTCCACCACTATTTTGTGGACTTTACTTTTCATCTTCTTTGGTATTCTTCTGTCATATACTACACCTGAGAATCTGTGACAGTTGGCTGCAGCACCTTTGATCCTAGCTGTTTAACCCTCATTCAGATTTCCTCTCTCCTTAAACACCCATCCCAAGTACATGAAGCAGTTAACCTGCTCTATTATTTTTCCTTCTGCCTGAGTACTCAGCTTCTTCTGAACTTCATTTGCTGCCATTATGACTATCTTATTTGTGCTCAGTTTCATCCCACTTGCCTTCAGTCTTGCATTCCATTCCCCTATCCTATGATGAAGTTCAGTCCTTACTCAGAGTCTGCCTGTAATGCTGCATCATCTGCATGCAGCAGCTTTGTTGATTGGTCCTCTCTGACCTGTTTGCTATTGTATTCCATCACCAGTGTGAACAGCAGATGTCTCAGAGCTGAACCTGATGCACACCTACTCCCACTGGGAAGTAACCTCTCTGTGAGACCAAAGACTCTAAGTCTAGGAATTCCCAGTTAGACTCTTTTCTCATCTCTAGCTTCTTCTCAACTATCTATCTCACTGCAAACATCAGGTCAGTTGTGCTGCATCTTGATCGGAATCCAAACTGCTGATTTCCCATCTTGCCTTCTACTACTCTGCATATCCGTTTATCAGTCACCCTCTCCAGACCTTACATGGCATGTGATAGGGGTTTGAGACCTCTGTACTGCCCACAGTTCTGAATGCCCCCCTTTGTTCTTGAACACTGGCACTAGTGTACTCATGCGAATGAGAATGAAAGCTCATTCTCTAACCTTAACCTGCAAACCCTTGCACTCACTCACTCTAAATCTATACCCTTTTGGTCAATGTTTGCCTTTCTTTAGGTCTAAGAATGGAAAAGTTGGTTCAGCTGATCAAAACTCAGCTCATCGAACCATACAGGCTACTTCAAAATGAGATTATGGTACAGTGGGGATCAAGGAATATGCCCTTTCCTTACTGTAGTGAGATCTTGAAATAAGTATACATATGAGTTGTGGGAATGTATGGATTCACATTATACTATACCACCAGAATCCACAGAGATGGGCATATAAGTGTGTAAGAGGAGGTGCTCAACAATTATTTCCAATTGGAAGGTGAATTCTTTAGGCAATGCTCAGGAGTGGCCATGGGAGCAAAATGTGCACCTATATATGCAAATTTAGTTCTAGCAAACTGGGAGACACAAAAGATATTCTCCAGTGTTTTCTGGCCCAAAATAACATTATATCTCAGGTTCCTAGATGATATAATAATTTTTTGGAAGGGGAAGGAAGAAGAGGTTTTAGAATTTGTGACTTTCTTGGAGAACACCACTTCCTTTTTAAGATTCACATATAATATTCACAACGATTGCTGTGAATATTTAGATATTCAGTTACAGAGGAAAGAAGAAAGTATAGAATCAAACATATATAGGAAGAAAACTTACTCTAATTCGTTTCTGCATTTCAATAGTTGTCACCCGTACTTTCAAAAAAGGAACTTAGTGAAGGGACAAATGGTCAGACTTTCCAGGATTATAAGTAACGAGGTAGTTTTTAGAAATGAGATAGACAAACTCACAGACATGTTCTTGGATAGGGGCTACCCACAGCAACTGTTAACTGAAATAAAAAACGAAGTGGAGGTTAAAAGGAAAGACAACTTTAAACCTATTTTGAGGTTTGGAAGAACAATAAATACAAGTGAAAAAACAAATAATAAGAGTAAAATGGAGGCATTAATATTACCATTTAGTATCAATACAAGTACAATTATTAATACAGTAAAAGAAACATGGGAGAAAGTATTTAATAATAAATTAGACATTACGAACATTTTAGGTAACAGCCCCAGTATTGTATTTAGTAGGGGGAAAAACCTTAAAGAATACTTTGAGAGTGACCGACAATATAAGAATTCAAAAATGAGAAAATGTGGGTTATGTAGAACCTGTAAATTCATTAATGATGGTCCCTATGTAATGATACAAAACTTTAATAGATCCATTAGATGTCCAGGTCACGTCAACTGCAACACCAAGATGGTGGTATACTTAGCAACATGTTTATCATGTCCTGCTTACTATGTAGGTAAAACTATAAGGAAGTTAAAAGAGCATATAATGGAGCACAATAGAGATATTAAAAACAAGAGGGTAACAAATTCCCTATACCTACATAGTACAAAATGCCTGGATTTCAAAAGGTTTATATTTTTTGTAATTGATAGGATTCCAGATAATATCAACAAGGAAGGAGATGTGAACAACCTACTGGAAACAAAGGAATGTTTATGGCAACTCAGACTTAATGCCAGTAATGTACCTGGTATCAACGAGCAGATTTCCATTTCTAGTATCTTAAAATACAAATCATATTGTATTTAACTAGATTTATATTTATTCAAACCAAGGAACACTATAAATTAAATTAACATAGAACAGAAAAGTATATATACAACAATAATAACAAAAAATATATTAATTAAATACACACAGTATTTTAATTTATTTATTTATATATATCTTAGAATTCACAACTTAGAATTAAAAACACGATTGAATAAACATATTAATTTTAGTATAAGAAGTTTTTTAATATTATATACATATATATTTTAGATGGATATTTATTACATATATAACTTGTCACTAATTTTTTTAAAAAAGAAGGTTGTATTTATGAATAAGGGTCATTGTATATGAAACTTTATTTACAATTATACAGCTACAATTACATATATATATATTTTCTGTGAAATATTGTTTTTTTATTCATCAATTTTGAGGCGTTATGTTTTTTAATCAATTAATGCAATAAAAGTAATCAAGAAATGTATCAATTGATGGTTAAAATTACAATTTAATTGAAGCAGGTATGTGATTGGTTGGAGACAGGTTTGAATTGTATAAAACAGAAAAGGTTTTTAATGTTTTTTACTCTGATGAAACCCACGGACTGGCTGTGTGAAAGTGCTTAGTGTGTTACAAATAAAATTTGGAAAACGGTGTTATCAGTCTACTGATCACTTTTGTTTTTCATTATCAGTTTTTTTAGTGTTTTTTTTTTTTTTATTACTGCAAAACTATTATATTATCATTATTCTTATCTTATTTCATATTTTCATTTTATGTTTTACAGACCGATGAAAGGTAGACCTCAATGGATAAGTCCCCCTGCCAGCTTAGCTGATATTCTTTGGAACAGTGCATTAGAAAATGAAGACACAGAAGAAATTACAGTGATGTTGTCAGAAAACTCACTCTTCAAAGGAATGTTAGAACAGTAGTGAAGACTGAAAGCTGAAAACTGATAAACAGTATATATCCATCAGGCGATCACAAATTATACTCAGTGTATTGACAATGTGCATATCACAGTGAAACTGTTACATGCACAGGTTATGTTTATCTTATTTCATATTACATGGTGAGTGATAAACACAAGACACAGCTTGTTTTAAGACTGATAAGGTAGACCTTAAATGATATGCACTCCTGCCTGCCTGAACGATTTCTATCGCAAGTGCTAAACATTTGACACTGATTGTTTTGCAGACTGATGTAAGGTAGACCCCAACGGATTTGAACCAGTAACTGCCTGATAGATCAGTGTATTAATAAGTGAAGCCATATAAGAATTTAGAATGAAACTGTCAAAGGCACTTTTTAAGGGAATATTAGAACAATGTTGAAGACTAAAACATGAATATTGTAAAACAGCATGCAACTATCACGGAATCAACACCCCCCCCCCCCACCCACACACACACACACACACGCACACACTCACAGTGTCTTGGCAATGTACACAGCCTAGAGGGATTCCTCTGTACTTTAAGTGCTAGCCACAAAGTTTGAGAAATCATTTTATGGTCAACTCCTGAGAGACTTGCTTGGCTACAAACATCTGCATTACAAGCTGAAGCTAAGTGAAACTTGCAGTAGTTAATTTTAGTCTTTTGTTAAGTACAAACTTGCAGTTTTAAAAGTATTGTATTTTAAATTTTTTTCTGTTTCCTAATTGTGTGTTTCTGAACAGTGTGCTGTGCGTCTCTCTGCAGTTAGTTCCACACCCTCCCTCCCTGTTCCTGTGCTGGTATTAGTGTTGGTGGATCTGGAAATGCCTGCCCCCTCCTGTAAGTCTGTATTAGAACACTCCTCCTGGGTCCATCTCATTTGCTCACTTAACTGAGTACAGTTAGATCATATTCTGAGTCTAGTGATCACTCTACTTAATACAGAAAGAAGATTTGAGAAGGCCAGCCCACTTAGGTTCTTCCTTCCTCTTTTCTAGCACTTAAAAAAAAAAAAGAAAAAAAAATGTTTGCACTTTATTCATTTGCTTTTGCTGTATTTGTGTTTACTCCTACTTTATTTTGCTTTTCTTAAAAGTATTCAGTTTTATTTATTCTGCTGCGTTCATTACTGATTGGTCGTAGCCTGATTAAATTGTAACTGTTATTCTAAGTCTTTTGGTTTAAGCACTTCGGCTTCATACAGGCTGTTTACATTAAGAGGTTTTGTGGTCTGCACTGTTGTGGCAGGACAGGTAGCTTACATCCTTCTAAGCTGGGAATTGCTGATTGAAGGTCCAGTGTCTGCTATTCTAAAAGTGTATTAGTTCTGGCTTAAGCACTTGGGCTTCAGGCCAGTTATTCTACATTTAGAAGGTTTGCGATCTGCACTGTTGTGGGAGGAGAGGCTGGATTCTGCCCCTCTGAGCTGGGAATTTCTGGTCAGAGGCTTATTGTGACTGCTTATTTGAACTGTTTCTTTCTGAAATTGGTGCGTCTTGTTGCTGTAGCATAGACCAGATTCAGGCCTGCTGAATCTAGCTTTGTTTGTATAACTTGAGCACTGATCCAGGCCATCTTCTTTTGGAGAAGGTTCTCCTGCACCCTAGTAAGCAGGGGTGTGCATTTAGAACTTGTCTGATTGAAGACTGCTGGAACAGGGCTCCGTTTTGAGCTTTTTTTCTGGTTAATTGGGTAACTTGTTTAAATCAGTTCGTTCATTTTCTATTTATATATATATATATATATATATATATATATATATATATATGAAAATTGGCACTTTATTCATCTGCTTTTACTGTATTTGTGTTTCTTCCTACTTTATTACTGGGGGCATTGACTACAACTCTGATCTGTGATATATAACAAGTATCCTTTTCTGTGCTTTTAAACTGTTTTTTTGAGTGTATCTGCTTTATTTTCTGAAAAAAATATACTTGTTTCCCGCCTTTCTAAGGTAGTATAGTCCAGTTTTCAGGTTAGTGCTGAATTCAGGGCTGTGTTACAAATCTCTGTGTTTGCTTATGCCTTACTTGGATAGAAGGAAGTTTTTCTGTTCACCTGTGAGAGAGGGGAGCTTTGAGCAGCCTATCTGTCCCTGGAGAAGTGGTTTCAGCCCAGAAATTAGTAGTTTATTGGCTATTTTGGGCTAATTTCTATCTCTTTCATTTCCCTTCTATAAATACTGTATTTGCCCGGTTTTGCGTGCCGGGCAGCGCTGGTTAGCTAGGGTAAAACAATTCCCGGCTCCACAAAGTCTCCTCTTCAATTTTTCCCTTGGAAATAAACAAACTTTCAACTTAAGCACTCAAGCCATTCATTTCCCAGCCCAGCACTTGCTCAAAACTTATAGCAAGCACTTATAAACCCTAGCAGTAGACCCTCCCAAGGCTCTATATTCGACCTTACCAACCATCCAGTAAAACAGTTCACTGTACCTATCCAGGCATGTCCATAGGGCAGTTTCAGGTGTACTCTCCAATCCAACTGGTGAATCTGGGCATTTTGAGGCAATGTTACAACTGCCTCATGTACAGACAACCCCCTCCTCCTACCACCAAACACTAATACATGCGAGAGATGCAGTTATACAGCCAAACTAGAGGCTAAGGTCTCTCAACCCAAGACTGGATCACACAGTCAAGAGGAGAAGGGAAATACTTGCATCACACCACCAGTCTTACATAGACCCATTAAACCAGCACCGGCAAAAAACACACATAAATACATGGAAATATACTCGAAGGCTCTAAATAAAAACCTCCAAAGCAAACATCCAAGCAACCTCCACCCCCCAATACAAACCATGAAACACATACTTCACAAAATCAGTGTGCCATGCAATCACAGCCTTTAAGGCAAAATAACATACCCAACATACTAGTAATAGGTGACTCTATAGTCAGGCACACTGATGTCCAATTCACTAGGCTGAATAAGGAGAAGGTTACTGTTAGCTGCCTGTCAGGTGCCAGGATCCGCCACATAACACAAGCACTCAGGTCACTCCAGAACAAGTATAAATATGACTCTGTCATTGTCCATGTTGGTGTGAATGACCTGAGCTGTACCTACCTGGACTACATGAAAAGAGACATGGAAGAGCTCGCTGATCATGTAGCCCAGGCCAGTATGACCCTGACCCTGAGAAGCATCCTGCCCTCACCAAGAATGATACCACGGTATAAAGAAAAACTTATCGATTTCAACAATTAGCTAAGTTTCTGGTGTCATTCAAAGGGGATCCAGTATCTGTCTGCCTGGGATGACATGCTCGACAAGCCACGCTGCTTTGCTAGAGACGGCTTGCACCTGTCACCCTTAGGCTTTTGAATACCTGCCAAGGCTCTTGCCACCCCCATAGTGCCTTTTTTAGGCAAGACTCAAAAGACAAACCCACCGCCATAAATAGCACAAGAACAAAAAACTGAGGGTAATGCTACTCAATGCCAGAAGTCTAAACCTCAAAATGCACGCACTCGAGGCACTCCACAGTATGGAGAAAATCTATATATGTGCAGTAACAGAAACCTGGTTTAAGGCTTCAGAGAGCACCCCAGCACTACCAGGCTACAACTCATACCATACATTTCGGCCACAGAACCCAAACCGAAATACAAAAGGTGGGGGCGTATCCATATTCATCAAGGATAACCACACCTCCAGGTTAGTGGCACAGCACAATGCTTCAGAGATCATCCACGTGCAACTAACAATGGGAAAAACTGCAATTTAAATTGTAGCTTGCTACAGATCACCCACCATGTCCCAGGACCCCTATTCTGCATTTCTGGAAACACTGGGAAACATAAAGGTCCTACCAAACACCCTAATATTGGGTGATTTCAATTACCCAAACATTAACTGGGAGAACTACTCAAGTACTAACTCCCTTGCCCAACTTTTCCTAGAATTTATAAACTAAAACACCCTGGTTCAACTGGTCAACACTCCCACCAGAGGTGACAACATATTGGACCTGGTCATCACCAACATGGGCGACCAGTGTTCCACAACAGAGGTCAATCCCTCGCTGGTTAGATCTGACCATAAACAATCACTTTGGATATCCATATTCCACCCCCACCCCCGGACAAGAAAGCCACCATGAAAAACTTTTCAAAAGCAAACTTTACGTTACTTAAGATCGAGGTGGAAAGTTTCAAAGCCCCCAAGCTGAAGGTTAACACTGTCCAAGCTCCAAAATCCTTTACTAATGCATTCTACGGGCAGCTACAAGAATGCATGGATCATGTCATCCCAAGCAAAACCAAGACTCACTCCTCCAAGAAAAGGAAACCAGTCTGGTGGACTCCTGCCATAAACAAGCTATACAATAGAAGGAGGAAACTAGTACAGAAAAGAGTAAAATCCCAAGAAGGGAAGACATCCCTGATCAGTATCAGCAAGAAACTATGCTCTCTCATAAAATCATGCAAGGCGAGCTTTGAAAGAAAAATTGCCAAGGACTCCAAAGATAACCACAAGGCATTCTTTAGCTATGTCAAGAATCTAAGTGGCAATGCTCAGATCTGCTCGGAGTTAGTGCAGATAGGCACAAAATACACTGAACCGACCGATATCGCCAACATCCTGGCAGACAGGTTCAGCGCAAACTTCACCCTCCTCTCACCCCCAAAAGGGCCCATAACCATACCAGAAGAATGTAGAGTCCCTGAAATCATAGACACTAAGGTTAATACAGCCCTCTCCAAAGCCAAAAACACAGCATCAATGGGACTGGACAATGTCCCAGGCTGCGTCCTACATGAGCTCAAAGATGAACTAACCCCTCACATAAACACACTGTTGAAACTCAGCCTCTCCGCAGGCTACATACCCATAGAGTGGTGCACAGCAACAGTTATTCCACTCCAGAAAGGTGGAGCCACAACAGACCCTGGGAACTATCACCCTATAAGCCTGACTAGCTTGGTCTGCAAGTCTATGGAGCGCATCATCATGGAACTCATTAACAGAGACATTGGGAACCTCCAAACACTGGACCCTACCCAGTTTGGCTTTGTTAAGGGCAGATCATGCCTCCTAAACCTGGTGGACTTCTTTGAGACATTTACCAAGGCTACAGACAAGGGAAAGGTGGTACACACAGCCTACCTAGACCTCACTAAGGCCTTTGACACCATTTCTCATTCTGGAATTATAGACAAGCTCACCAGCCTGAACATAAACCCCTACGTCACAAGATGGGTTGCCAACTGGCTCATGGACAGAACCCACATGGTGAGAGTTGCGGGAGCTAGGTCCATCTCCAAACCGGTTACAAGTGGTGTTCCCCAAGGCTCAGTCCTAGGACTCCTCCTGTTCGGCATATAATTCTCAGAGGTACAGGCAAGCACAAGACGACTATGGCTGACCAAGTTCGTAGACGACTGCAAACTAGGGGCTATAATTGATTCTCTGGCTGACACAGATATCCTCCAAAAGGGTCTCACTGAGACAGATACCTGGTGTCAAAATCATAGCCTCAAGCTAAATGCCAAAAAGTGCATAGTCATCCCCTTTGGAAAAAACAAAGTACCCACAAACTACCACATAGGTGGTAGTCCCCTAAATACGGAAGACATAATAAGGGATCTGGGGACCCAAGTAGATAGTAATCTCACCTTTGATAATCACATTGCCAAAGTGGTTAGAAAATCCTTCTACATGGCCCACCTAATCAAAAAAGGGTTCGCATCCAGATCAAAAGAGGTCATTGTGCCCCTCTACTCATCACTCATCAGCCTCATCTTAGAGTACAATGTCCCATTTGGGATGTACCTTACAAGACACCTGAAACAGCTGGAAAGACCACAGAAGTACCTCACCAATAGGATCAATGGCCTCAAACAGATGCCCTATGCAGCTCGACTGAAGAAACTCCAGTTGTACTCAATTGCATACCACCTACTCAGAGGTGATCTGTGCCTGACATACAAGGCCATGTCCAACCCAGAAGTGATGGACATGCTCCACCTAAAGAAAACCTTATTCCCTCGAGCCACATGCTCTAGGGATCTAAACCTCACCACAACAATAAATAGGATGTGCTGGAGGGATAGATTCCTGTCCCAGAGACTTCCCATACTTTGGATCAAGATCCCAATCTACATTAGACAGAGCTCCTCTCTAACAATTTTCAAAAGAAACCTTGATGAGTGGATGGGAAACAGAAAGTTTACCTGGGGGGATCACTTCAGCGGCTTTGCTGGACAGAGGCACAGGGAACTAATCTAAGGGGGTGGCGAAAGCCAACGCATTCTGGCTAGGCTTATAAATGCTTTTGGGCAAATAGCTTAGTACCCACCTATGAACCTATGAACATCTCTTTATGACTACAGTCGGCCATGAAAGCTGTTACAATGAAAGTATTAACTTCACCTTATGTCACTCTTGCTTGGTGATGTGTGTGGCTGTACACTTCAGTTGCATGATGGATGACAACAGCTTATTGTACTCAAAGTTTTTTCTTCAATTCTGGCATAGGGTAAGAACTGTCATTTCTCTGTGGTTATACACGGGGATCGTTGTTACTGTCTGCTTGATGTTGCTCTCCGCCGGCAAAGAAAGGATTTTTGTTTTATAATTCCTTTATAGGCATATGTATGCTGTGTTTGATCAAGGTTAAAGGCAGGAAATATTGTATAGGACAGAAGTGCTAAGGTGAAGCAAACAAAGAGTAGAACACAAAGTGCTCTACTAAGGAATGAGCAGGATGGAGGTGTGGTGGGAGTATATCCCTTAACCCTTTAGCTTAACATTTTACCTCAGCAATGCTATAAGATTACAGCAATATATTTGTTGGTTATAAAGAGCAAAATACTAGGACAAAATAGAATACTTATGATAGAAATATTTCATTTTCAGGGAATGGAACACATGCCTAAAGCAGATGCCCTATGCTGACCATCTAAAAAAACTCCAGCTATACCCTATTGCATATCATCTACTCAGAGGTGATCTCTGCTTAACATACAAGGCCATGCCAAATCCAGAGCTGTTGGACATGCTACACTTAAAGAAATCCCAATCTCTCAGAGACACACGCTCCAGGGATCTAAACCTTGCCATCACAATGAACAAAACATGCTGGAGGGATAGGTTCCTGACCCAGAGACTCCCCAGACTCTGGAATAGACTGCCCATATATGTCAAGCAGACTGCCTCTTTGCCCCACTTCAAAAGGAACCTTGACAATTGGATGGGAGATAGGAAATTCACCCTAGGGATCGAGTCAGTTGCCCTACTAGACAGGGGTCCAGGGAATTAAATACTGTGGGAAGAAATAGCCAGGGAATTGTTATGGCTAGGCTTGTATAGACCCTAGGGCCGATAGCCTAGTACCAGCCTATGAACCTATGAACCTAGGAAAAGATAAATACAATTGAAACCATGTCTATCTTACTTACATTTCCTGAACCAGAACATTAACCAGGCATGGCACAGAGAAAAAATATAAAACAAAACACTGGAGTGGAAGGAAAACAGTTGTATGATGAAAATGGAATATTGTAAAACAGCATTCCACTGTCAGTCTACTAGAACCCAGAACCTAGTGAACTGAGAATGAACTCTTCACATCCTGAATATAGCAATAGAACCCATTAGAGGGGAACACATTAACTTTACCACCATTAACTTTACCATATTTCAGAATTGCTTGGTGATGTGAAGTGGTATTCATTTCAGTCACAACAGATGGCAAGATCTTAACATTTTCGAAGGACTTTTCTTCATTTTTGTCATTGGAAGAGAACTGTCATTTCTCTGTGGTTGTGTACACGCATCAATGTTGTTCTCTGTAATTTATGACCACAGAAAGACGATTTTACATGTAACCATTTTGGTCATATGTGTGGTGTATTTAATTAATTTTTAATCAGATTAAATGTTGAAAATGGAAAAAGTGGACAGAAACAAAAAGGAAAACGAGGAATGAGCAGGATGGAGATGGGATATGAGCATACCTCTCAACTTCTTTCAGTTATGAGAGTTGAACTATAGCAAATATTTGTTGATCGTAATTGCCAATGATTTGTAAGACAACTACACTTTTTAGGTTGAACAATTATAGCTAATTATGTGTGCATTGCTGAAGCACCCATGGAAGGGAGGAATATAGATGGGGTATTTTTTGTGCCACAGATTCCTTTTTATTTTGTTTTAAGAAAGTCAAGGAAATAAGCAGTGAGAAAGAGAGGAGGTAGGCCACAGTGAAGGAAAGACTTAACTAGCATGGGATGGAATAACTCAATGAGTGAAAGGGAGCACAATAGTGTAGAAGAAGATATATCACAAGTGTACTGCAACCAGTAGACTGAATATGGCTAAGGCTGATGGATGACACACCCTTGGGCTCATATTCTTAACAACATTCATTACTGTTTTACTCCTTGCTTTGCAGATATTTAGTTAGATACACAACCTCATGAAAATGACTGTTGTATTGGTGACGACTGTTGTTTGTTTTCATGTTTGTAATTTTTTTTGTTTATATATTTCTAGTTAAGCACTGTATATTAATCAGATCAGACAATAGTAGTAGTAGCGAACGTAAACTCGTCAAGTCATAAAGTAATAATAGAAAATATATAATTCTACAGCATTACTAAGTATTCAAAAGTAATCCAAGCAAAGCAGGCAGTCTGTTTCCAGTCGAAAATCCTTTATTAAGTACACAGACAAGCAATCCAAGTAAAACAAAAATAGAGTAATAATTTCCTCACAAGCTTTCTAAATATATATATATATATATATATATATATATACTTCTTATCAGGCATGGGAGTGGTTTATTGTGCTATAAAACAAAGTGTTATTGGTACACATGTTAAATTCACATCCCTTCCCCCATCAGTGTGACATTCGAGCTGGTCTTGCCCTACCTAGTAGCTGTCATAATAATATATAGCCCTAATGTACTTTAATGGTACATCTTATTTAACCAAATTATTAAGTAGATTATTAAGTTTGTGATTTTATACAAGGCAATATACTACATGGCTGGAAATATATCAACCATTGGAAATTCATACAAGTTTTTATATATATGCTGCACTTTTACAAGTTTTATAACATTTAATTACATTACCTATTTCTCAAGAGAATCGTACTTCATTGGCCATCGTTGTACAGCGCTTCATTTTGAGTACTGTCACTACTTTTCTATTTCTTCCCTGAACATGACCATGTGGCCATGTATAAAGCTACAGCAGGCACAGTAATGATTTGTGACATTTAATGATTCTGAATCACTCCCCCATGTTTTTGCTTCATTAGTATACACGTCACTTTATTATACAGTTATTAGAATATAGTACAGCTGAGTATGTTATTTCAGCTGGCCACAGCATGTAGCTGAGTTTTCTGAATCATAAACACCTTGCACACCACTATTCATCATGCAAATTTGCCTAACATAATGCAATAAAGTTTTCTGAATTCAGCCCCCAGACACTGGTATGAATCAGATTAACTCTATGGGACATTAGTTGTCAATTTTTCAGTTTATATTTTATGATTCTGTGCTTCGAGTGAAAGTCCATCATAAGGATCACTGCAGATATATTTTTTAATATCCTTTCTTTCCAGCAAGCATTTTGTCTCTTGTATTCTAAAAATGTTATCTTTTATTCAATATATTTGCCTTACAACCAGAAATAGACAGTGATATAGATTTTGAGATGGCTAGCACCTTCATATAGCACTATTTAATGCTGGAGTCTACGGCCCACAACTACTTGCTTTGGTATCCGGTTGTCATTTTTTTTTACTGCTGTATGTTCTGCGTTTTGTTCAAACAGTGAATCCTGTTACCAAACATGCCTAATACATTGGAGTTGCAATTGGAGGCTGCAGTCAGGAGACAGGTGATTTTTTTTACAGTCCTCCTCCAATTGCATGCCTCTGTTGAATTAGGTGTATTTGTTATAGCCGCTGGATGGTTGGTTGATTTTTTTTGTCCATACAGAAGTGAAGATGCCAGGAAGAGCATGTTTCTTTCTGGTGTTTGTGCATACTTGGACAAACTGCTGAAGGGATCAGTGGGAATATATTTCATTTAGTCTTTCTGCATAATTTGACTTATTGCTGAAGGGATTGGTGGGGGAAGTGTTTCAGTTTGGTGCTTGTGCATATCTGAACATACTACTGAAGGGATCACTTGAGGAAATGTTTCTTTGGGAGTTAGTGAAGTACCTGTGTATACATCAGCAGACTACTGAATGGTATGTTAGGGTAAACATTTCATTTGGTGCTAGGGATGTGTTGGTGCATATGTGGGCAGACTACTGAAGGGGCCATTGGGGTAAATGTTTCATTTTGAGTCAGTAAAGTGCTTATGCATACTTGGGCATACTACTGAAATAATCATTGAGGAAAATGTTTCATTTTGGTGCTTGGACCTATTGCTGAAGGGATCAGTATCGACATGTTGGAAGTGTTGCATTTTGATGCTTGTGGTTACTTGAACAAACTGTTGAAGGGAATGGTGAGGATGTTTGATTTTGGTGTTTGTGCATACTTGGACAGACTGCTGAAGGGATCACTTGGGGAAATATTTAATTTTGTTGCTTGTGCATATTTGGACATGTCACTGAAGGGAAAAGTGGGAGAAATGCTGCATTTTAATGCTCGCGCTTTCTTGGACAAATTGCTTTAGGGATTGGTGTGTTAATGTTTCATTTTGGTGTTTGTGCATAATTGAACTTATTGCTGAAGGGATTGGTGGGGGAAGTGGTCCTTTTTGGTGCCTGTGCATATCTGAACATACTGCTGAAGGGATCAGTGGGGAAATGCTTTATTTTGGTGCTTGTGCATACTTGGACATACTACTGAAGAAATTGCTTGCAGAAATGTTTCATTTTGGACAAACTGCTAAAGTGATGGCTGGGCAAAATAATTTATTCTGTGTCAGTTCAGTTCTTATATATACTTAGACAAGCCACTGAAGGGTTTGTTGTGGGAAATAATTAATCTTTGTGTCAGTGAGGTGCTTGTGCATACTTCCACAAACTACTGAATGGATGGCTGCAGGCAAGTATAGTTTGTGGATGCCTTGAACTTGTGATCCACCAAAAAATCTTTGGAGTTATTTGCGGCCCTTGTGTACATTTGAGTTTGATACCCCTGATTTAGAGCAAGCTGGAATTTTTAATTCTGCTCAATTTGCACATAAAAGAGTTACATACACATCTGAAATAAAAGTTAGTGCAAGAACATTTATTTCAGATGCATATGTATCACTGTTGTGTGCAGCGTCAATTGTACTAAAAGCACCAGATTTGTAGAAATAGCACTATGGGATGGAATCAGCCATCTCTGAGTTTATTGCATTGTCTTCTGTGACTTTTCATTAGTAACACTGAAAGATTCAAACTGACTGCCATCTTGAATGTTCCATAGGTTTTGGAAAATAAGAGAACAGAACTCAGTGACCACAGTGGTGTAGAGGATTAAAATTTTGGCTGTAGCCAGACAACCCAGGATCAATTATCTTGGGTATCTAAAGTGCTGGCAGGGAGAAAGAACATGCCCATCATACAGGGAGTGGGACAGAGATGCATTTGATTGGGGCACATTATCATAATTTGATTTGGAAAACAACTGTGAGGTGCTACCTAAGGAGGGCTGTGATTTGGAAAACAACTGTGAGGTGCTATCTGAGGAGAGCTGTAGTGTCCTGGAGATGTCATCCCCTTGTCCAAGTGAGGTACACTTCATTGCTCCATAAGATCCTTGATGGCCCCTAACAAGGATTGATTTAATATGAGACAGACAGGCTATGTTGGGTGGGGTATATCCAGTGTATGACTGGAGGAAGTGGGAAGAGCTGATGGTCAGCTGCAGGAAGCTGAAAAAGGAGCAAAGAAAAGAGATAACATCTGCTCATTGTTTCTGTGATCATGCAATCTATGCAGACACTGTTTCATCATACATTCAAAGTATACTGCTTTTTAACTCAGTTTCTGTCTATAAAGCTTAAATGCTGTTACATATGTCTGCAAACACATAAGCATCTTTGCCCATTACATCAGGTTGCTTCATTCCCATCACTTGCTATTCTGGGACTCTGCCATTCACAAGTCGTACATCCACCTCAGCTGCACATTGAGAACCAGAAGAAAAGTTCTTCTTTTATTTGAGAAAAATCCCTCTTCCTTGAAAATTGTAACAAATCACTTCCTACATTTATAGCAAGCAGCTTCCTACAGGTTTTACCACGTATGAAGTACTTAAACATTTCAGCCCAGATTGCAAAACTGGTATTGGCATTTATTCCCGAATGTCAGTACTACACTACTGACTGATCAGCATCCATGTTTGTGCTCCCTAACACCTTGCAACTTGGATGGTTGTATCCTTCTCTACAACATACTTCTCAACCATACCGAATTCCTCGGTATTTACCAGTTTTGAGGGCAAAATAATGGGGTGTCACGAATTTCCGAGTAGCCCCTTCAATTCATGATTTTTTTATTTTTATTTAAATTTTAAGTTATGCTTAAATCAGCTCAGCGAGACAGTGCTTGACTGCCTGTCAGAGTCAGATATGAGAATCCAACCTAATATGTTTCTTCAGAAGTAATTGGTGCCATAAAGTCTTCAGCTAGGTTACTTTATTTATTTTTTTTTTGTTATTGCTGCAGAACGTGGAAGTAGATATAGGAAATTTTCTAGTTGTGTGCTGCTCTGTCAACTACTGATCAGGGGTGTTTGTGGGCAGATCACAAAATCAGTTTAGGGTAGGAGTGAAGGTAAACTGATATTTAGGTTAAGTTAATAATTTTCTTAGACGTGACATGTTGTTTTAATCTTGCTCATTCTGCTCACTGACTCCAAGCACCTTAGCATTTTTTGTTGTTACCGTGCCATTTGAAAGTTATAGTCCATAACCAAGTTTGATGTTTAAAAGCTTGCTAGACAGTTCATTGTATTGCACGATTTCCCCAGATTTCAGTGGAACAGTCAGTTAGATAAGATGGCTAATATTAGAGATTCTATGAATTGTCTATGAACCTATAAGAACAGAGAGGTGCCACGGTACTTACAGTTCACATTTTGTTAATGAGCTCTCTTTAAGATGCAGTAGACAACATCTCTAATTCCCCACTTATGTATGTTCAAGTCTGCCTAAAACCTGTGTTCTGTTATGGTGATACTTAAAAATTAACACATACTAATCACTCATACATAGCAGGTCTGCAGTGCAAATGTACAAGTAATGAAATATCCTCGGCCATCTCATTCATGGTTATTGAATTGCTATGACCCTTTTAGGAAATGGACAGTCTGCATCTCTGCCTGTATGTTGCCAACTTCCAGGTGAAAAGACAGCAGCACTGTTATACTATGTCTTTGGCCTGGCCTGTGGTGTTTACAAGTGGAGTTCTTACTTCTCCGCATTTCTTTCAGAGTGTGTAATCATCATTAATTATGTGATTGTATATTTATAGCAGCACTGACAAGGCATGTTCATGGACAATGGTTGGCTCCCACATTCCTTCTGGTGTCATCTGCATTTCTGTGCTCTGGTAGAAAAGGAAATACACATTATGCAGTCTGGATATAAATAGTTGTTTTTTTTTTTTTTTTTTTATTATAAAGAACAAGCACAAACCAAACCAGAAATAAAGAAACCAAGCGAAGTAGCTGGATTGGACCCATGCACAAGTAAAAACAGATGAAAGACAAAATCCACTTTATTCACTCCACAAAAACACATGAATTGTTCACCAAGGATAAACACTTTTGTTTAGAAGATCTAGGGGTGTTTGCTTCGCCATCATGGACAGGGTATCGACAACCTGATGTTCACTGCTAGCAGTAGTAATTTCAGGTTCAAAAGTGCAATTTTTTTGCAAATTAATGTTTAATTCCATTTGTCCTTCCCTTTGTAGTTCTGGTTACACTGCAAAGAATATTTGATTTAGAAGGCATGTTAGCACCATTTGTAATTACATCAAACAGGTTTATTTGGAATGTTCCCTCGGCAGACTTGTTACAGAAAAAGAAGATGCAATTTGAAACTGGCTAATGTTAAGCTTAGCTCATTGTATGTGTTTCTTTTGTTTAATTAGCAATAAACCTCACCCGATCTTTTCACGCATTACATCTTTATTTAAAACATGTCTGCTTTGTTTCTTGGAGTGGAGTACTACTATAAAACAACTCTGAGTGTTTGGTTACATTTTTTAATATAATTTTCAGTTTGACCGTGCTATATACTTTTGTTTCAGAACTAAGTACAATGAACAGGTATTCATTATTTTTCATGTCCCGGCCATTTTACTCATATTTTGTGATGTTACATTTGAGGTCACTTAGCGTTTGCTCCCATCTTTTTAAATATATTTTCTGGACTCCAGTTGTTTAGAGATTGTATGGCCAGGGTCATTCCATGTGTTGTGCAGGTACTCCTCTGTTCTGCATTGAATGGAACTTGCACCTTTGATCATTTACAGCTAAACTTCTTTTTAAGAAAGATCACTGGTTGGATACTATAGTGGAATCCTTATTCCTATAAGGAATAGTATCATTTTAATTTAGGTATGAGGGTGAGTCCTAATGGGAAATGCTGCTAGCATACCTCTCAAAGTATCAGAGCAAGAAATCTGGACATAACCAAAAATAATGGTGGGACAAAGGGCCCAAAAATAGGGACATATTTTAAATATTGCTCCTGTAAACTCGGATTTGCTAGAATAACAGATTTTACATTATTATGTATTTTCTGAAGGATATGAAGTCTGAAAGTCAAATGTCTGCCATTATTTACTATTATTTAGTGACTTCAATCTTCATGTTGGTATCCCACAATTCCATTGGAGTGGGTGGAATTACATGATTATGTATGCACATTTTATGTTAGTTAGCATCCCGATTTTTGCCAGTTGTATCTATTTTCATGGGCCTTTGTCCAGATTTTGTGATGTTTCCAGGTTGAGAGGTATGCGCCTCATCCTAGTTACAACTCTGTTTTTTTTTAAATTAAGCTGTAGAGCTACAGCTTCAAATTGCTATATAATTTATACTCGTGCATATAACTTAACAACATTTGATTCAACAGTTTTAGTTTGCACCCACAACATGACAGACGAACGTTTGTACACTTAATCATCACATAGTCAAAAGACAACACTCTATGCCCGAAGACAAAGTTTGGCCAGCACAGCCACTATAATGGTAACTCTAGATGTTAAGAGCTTGTTCACAGTAATGCTGAATGATTTTGGTACTAGAGCTGTGTATGAGTTTCTTGGACATGATGAAGTGTCCGATGGAATAGTAATCTCACAAGTTTGTAAATTATTGAACATTATATTGGAGAACAATGTTTTTGTATATGGTGAACAACATTACTGGCAGAAATGGGGATTGGCTATGTCCACGTCCTG
Organism: Protopterus annectens; assembly: GCF_019279795.1. Taxonomy (NCBI): domain Eukaryota; kingdom Metazoa; phylum Chordata; order Ceratodontiformes; family Protopteridae; genus Protopterus; species Protopterus annectens. The sequence goes on from NC_056737.1 coordinate 1,866,403,564, forward strand.
TGCCAATAGCTATTCAAACTTAGTGATGGCCAGATGGGAGGAGAAGTACATCTTCAGTTATGATAATCCTTGGAAGAACAATGTTGTTTATTATGGCAGATTCTCGGATGATATATTCCTTCTTTGGAATAGTGATGAGGTGGAATTAACCAGGTTTGTTGATTATTTGAGTAATACAACATCATTCTTGCAGTTTGAAGTACATAGGACACACATGGGGTAGAATGTTTGGATGTTACATTGTTACTAAATGCTGAAGGGATGTTGAGCACCAAGATACATAGAAAGGACTGCTAGAGAAATAATCTCAGAACAAGCATGCACCTCCGACACTTTTATCTGCAAGTCATCAGGGGACAGTGTGTCAGGACCTCCAGGTTGTGCATGGATGATAAGGTAGAGGAAGGTGAAGCTGCTCAACAACTGCATCGATTTCAAGCATGTGGATATAAAGAGAAAAAATGCAAGAAGGCTATCTTGCAACTATAAGTTTAATAAGGATGAAAGGAAAACCATATTTCTCTGATGCAAGAGATGATAACATGGAATCACAAACACAGCTACGTGGAGAAGGTAATATGATTGGACCTATGAGATGCTTGCTTACATTCAGCAATGACAAACAACGAGTTTGTGAAATAATAAAAAAGAACTGGAGACTTCTGACTAGGGATGAAGGTTTAAAGAATATTCTTGGTGAGACCCTGAAGTTCAGTTTCAAAAATAAACAGAATCTGAAGACTATTATGTTACAAGGATGGACTAAGTCATGGGGTTAAATTTTCCAAGGAAGGGACATTTCCCTTGGAAGCAATGCAAGGCATGTCCCTCTATTAACAGTAACAACAGTTTTAGACATCCTATTACATCCAACATTTACAAGCTGTATGCATATGCCAACTGCAATACAAGGAATGTTATGTATGCTGGACTTTGCAGTTGCTGCTCTGGATTTTATATAGGAAAACCCAACAGACCTTTTAAAGAAAGGATTTATCACAGCATATTAAGAAGAATGCATGGCATAAATTTTCTTTTTTAGTATTGGAGGTGGTCCATGATGCAGTAATGGGAGGGGATTTGTGCAATAAAATGGAGATACCAGAGACCAGGTGGATAATTAATCTGCAAGCACAAAAACCACCAGGCTTGAATGGAGTGATCCCCTTTAAACCTATGTTGAAGGGGTGGGGACTTCCTATGTGAATATGGATTTGCTGAGACTTGCTTATAAATGAATGTCTTTGATTGATTAAAATTAGAATCTGAAGAAGGTTTTATCCTAAAAGCACTTATCTTCAATTAGTTTTCATGTATTAATTTATTTTATTGTTGATTTACTATTTTATCCTATAAATCCTTTTCTATGGTGTAGCAGCAGTCTACTTTTTGAATGTAATATCTTAGACAGGGGGGATAGGATAGCAATCAGTCAGTAGTTAGATAGATCTGTTGAATTGCCTCCTTCGTGTACTGGAGTAATGTGTGAAATTTTCCAAATAGCAGGGACTTCATATTCAGAAATGGATCTGTTGATAAGGATGGATACTGGATAGGCAATTGCATCAGCAGCAATTATAAGAAAATCTACTGGTAAGTTATCAGCAGCTAGTATAGTGGGCTTTAGTTTTTTCAGCATTTTTTTTTTTATTGTGTCATTTGAGACAGGTTGTAGGAAAAGGTGTTGTTGTCATTCCCTGGTATAGGAGTAATTGGAGTAGAAGTGGAGGTTTGGTTGTTAGAGACAGCCAAAAGATTCTTGGTGAAATATTTATTGAATTAGATAGGTATGCTATCTGTATTATTAATAGTAGAAGGGGTGTGTGTGTACCAGGTTGGAGTATGTTATTAATAGCTGATCATAAATTTTGTAGGCTGTATTGGTATTTGGTTTGGATGTCAGTATAGTAGTTTATCTTGTCCTGTTTGACAAGTCTCTTTGCCTTATTTTTGAGTTCTCTGTAAGCTTATTTTGCAGTTTGCAACTTAAATTTGCACTATTGTTCCCAGGCTTTGTCTCTTGATTTTAGCAGTGACCTAGTTTCTTTGCTTAGTCATCCAGCAAAGTTAGATTTTATTCTTATAATATTGGGAGGAGCTTGTGTGTTTAAAATCTAAAGGAAGGTAGTGTTGAAGTAACTAACTGCATCTTTTAGGGGAAGTTGCTAAAGTGTTGCCCAATTACAGTGTTTAAGGGTGGATGTGATGTCTTTGTGGTTAAAGTTTCTTTTGCTCCTTATTAGTTGGTAAGTAGTTACTTTTGATGAGTTTGTTCAATGGCTGAGTAGAAAGGTTGGGAGATGGTCACTGAGGTTATCTGGAAGACAGCCAGAGAGAAAGGAGTGGGATGGTTTATTTGTTAAAATCCAATCGAGAATGGCATGTCTATTAGATTACTTGTCAATCCTAGTGGGTGTTTTGATGAATTAGGTGAAGTCATGGAGGTTGATTTGATTTGTGGGGTTGTGGGAGTTACAGGTTAATCAATATATATTAAAATAACCATGACTATTGTTTCCTGGGGCAGTGTTTTTGTGGTCCAGTGCAGTATGTTTTCTAGTGTGGGGATATTGTCTCTGGATGGTATGTAGGTTCCTATAATGTTTATCTCTTTTTTTGAAATTATTATTAGTTTGGTAAAAATTATTTCAGCATTGTCAGAGTTGGGGCTGTTATGATCTGAAGCTTCTAGAGTAAGGTGATTTTTAAATGAAATGGCTACACCACCACCCCTTTTGTCTTTTCTGTCAAACCGTAGTATATTATAGCCAGGAGCAAGAATTTCATTATTGCTAATGTTGGGTTTTAGCCATGTTTCTGTTATTAGTATAATCTCAGCTGAGTACAGAGAGAGGTTGGCAGTAAGAGATCTGCTTTTTCCTAGGGAGGTTTGGGGAAGTGTCCAGTTTAGGTTAGGGTTTGGGCCAGGGTTTGGGTGAATGTCCCTGCTGAGAGTTAAATTGTTTTCTATATTAATTAATGTTTTTAGAGTTTTAATTATGCACATATCATATTTCAGGGAGATTGTTGGGGAATTGTGGTGAGGGAGTAGTGTGTGTAGTATTAAAGACTAAGGAGGATATGATAATGCAGATTGGTTTAAATTTTTGTGGGTAGGAGAAGAAGGCATTTTGTTAGTGGATTGGTTCTTTTAGGTTGGTGTGGTAGTAGGAAAAATGGGCAGCTAATGCTAGGATTATTAGATCAGCAGTATTTAAGTATAGCATATTTTTGTAGTGGGGGTTGTTATTGGATGGGAGCAATTAATAGCTGGGAAAGAGTTTTGTTATGCAGCTTTGGATTAAATAGTTGCAATCTAAAGTAATTAGTAGGATTTGCTATGGGTTGGGATGAGTGGGGATTATATAATTAAGTAGTGATAGTTACTTAAATGAGTTGTCCTTGGTGATTGGATAAAATTGGTTGTAGGAGTGTCTAGCTAAGAATAAATGTAGGTATAGTGAGGGTGAGTGGGAATTGTGGGTAAAATAGGGGATCGAAGTGAGCCCAAGCATAGTGAGGGTTTACAGAGCGGGTAGACTCTAGTCTTAGTGTGAGAGAGCATGAGAAAAAAAATTCAAAGCTAACAATCAATGAGTGGCAGAACAGTTAGGTAAGTTAGCTCACTGTTTCTAACCCCAGGATTGTACTAGATCAGCACTTATAATAGTCAGCAGTGCCCAACTAATTTAAATATTTGGTGAACTGTAGACATCATTTACTTCACTACTGAAGGATCAGCAAGAAGAAGTTATGAGGACAGGGCGAAATAAGCAGCTGTTGGCCCTAGCATAACAGTATTGGTAACTGTAGAGGCTGGCTGTATAATTAAAGTTGTACAGTATTAGAGATAACACCTACATTCAGTTATTTAGTAGATGCAGAAGTTTTTACTTCCAAGAATGTTCTAACTTCGAAGTATGTTGGCAGTGGGTTCCGTGGTTTTTACTTAACGTAGTGTCTGCGCTGAAAGGAGGTGAAGACAGTTAGGACTCACAGGAAGTATGGACGATTCAGTATAATTAGTAGATGCAGCTATTTTTACTTCCGAGAATGTTTTTACTTCCAAGAAAGTTGGCAATGTGTTCCACATTTTTTACTTTACTTAGTGTCTGTGCTGAATGGAGGGGAACACAGTGAGGACTTGCAGGAAGTCTGGATGATTGGGGTACTATAAGCCAGGGACACGGACAGCTGCAGACGGGATGATAGATGGTAATTCCATTTTTTAATGGGAAACAAGTCTGTTTCCAATATTAACAACATAGACCTGTTTCTTTTTCATAATCAATTTACTACATCTTATATATTTTAAGCAATCTGAAAATAGATTGAATTGCACTAGTAATATAGACAGACATGGATGTATGTCTGCATGATTTATAACCAGCGTTATGTAAAATGGTTGATTCTCATTTGTTGAAACCAAACTGAGAAATTGAATGGTTTGGATACACCAGAATGGGTGTCCATCATCTAAAAATCTTGTCATTAACAAAATGAGACATTAATGAACACCATGCATATATGTATATATAAGTCAGACACAGAGTATTATCTGCCTAATCTATCTGATTTGATCAGATTTGAGGGACAGAGGAAAACATCTAAAATATTACTGTACCTATCATTTTCACATTTATTACCTCAAAACATCATGCTTCTGTCCAACAGAAAAAAAAGTATCTTTGGTTGAGTGTGTATTTATGTGAATCTATATCAAAGTGCAACTCAGAGTGTAGGTGGAACGTTGTTCAGCCTGCCTAATAATATGGCACTTTGCACTTTATGAAGAATATCACAAGCATATTTGTAGAAATCCAAGTCACAGACAAATAATTATGAAATAAAATTTCATGCTGTGAAATTACAGCTGTCAATAAGTTTCAGAACAAGTGTATTTGACTTTGACAGCACCTTATGCATTACTGAAAAGGGGAAATGAATTATTTTTACTGGTAATGCAGATAATTAACTCAGCTCTTTATGGTTTTGATTTTAAGCATCTGCATTAGTATTAAAGACTGCAGTGGCCATAAAAAAATAAAGTAATGTTATACACATGGATTAGGCTTTGAGGGCCCAAGAGACTGCATTCTGGAGCAAACTAAAGACATTGATGGAAGTGACAACCTAAAAGAATTTTTACACTCAGATGCCTTATCCTGAGTATCAAAACAGAAGAAAAAGCAGCTGAGATATCACACAGTCTGACTGAAAGCCATTTTATGCCATATAGTATACTTTATATATTTTTAAATAATAGTGAGTGAAAACAGAATGGTTTTTAGTTTCATCATTTTGGGTTTGTTAAGATTTTAAAAGTACTATTTATGAAAAAATATCATAGAGGCATATGTTTGACAACCAGTTTGAATGACTAACTTAAATTTCAAGAATTCATTAATATAATGATATATTCAAATGCATGCTGCCCCTTAAGAGTGCTTGCATTTCAAAAATCACAATTATCTTAATGTACCTATTCTCAGAGAAAACACATCGGAAAGTATTTTGTTAACCTCTTTATTGTTATACATTAACACATACCCTTAGAGTTTCATTTTATAGTTCCTCTAAGTTCAAGCTTTCCTTTTTGACAGTAGACTGAAACTGCCAGTCAGCATTAAAAGTGAAAATGTGTCAATAAATTTCCTTGGCAGCTGAATTGCTGTTTAATTTTTGAACTTCAGTCAGCCTTTGCTTATGACACTATCTGCAAAGGGCATCTTGGAGCACATATGCTCATTTTTAAAGAGGAATGGTGCTGAAGTATGTCAATTAACTGCTTTAAAGAATTTATCCAGGGTATTAATTAGCTAGCTCCTTCTGGAAAGTGTTGTAGCATCATTAACATTTGCTAAATAAACTGTCTCATGGTCTAATATCTCACATTAAAATGTAACCTTTAAAAGATTTTGCTTCCAAGCCAACTGCTCTAAGGACAGTAATTAGATTTGGCCCAGCTCTCACAGCAAGATGACAATGTGTTTAGGAAAAACTCTTCTTCTCAGTAATTCTAGTAAATGAAATGTTTTACAGTTAGAGAGCTTTGTAAACTGCTCATAGCTAGTTATACTCCTACACTACAATAAACATATTATTGAATTAGACGAGGCTTTACATGCCTCCTTTAGGAATAATTCATTCCTTACCAATGTCAGTTATAAAGTTGTGCATTAGCATTCAAATTTAAAGTCTCACACTGAGAATATGTTTTAAATCACATGCA